>NW_027525341.1:0-20764 GCF_052094955.1 Ictidomys tridecemlineatus | reverse complement strand
GTTTGTAATCTGTAGTTGAAGAAAAATATTTTTTGAAATCTCCTTATGTAGCTTTGAATTTTTTTAGAAGGTAGATTTTAGATTTTCATGCTTTTATATTTGACTTAATCTTTGAGCAGCCAAGTTAAGATTGTATATTACTTCTATCCATTTTTTACTTTTCATATACTTGTGCCAGTGAGAATAGTGTTTGTCTAGTTTTGAGTTGCCTAACTTTTCTAATTTTGCAAATGGTGCAAATATTATAATTAACTTTCAGGAGAATAGATATAGAGAAAACAGTAAGATTTATCCAGAAATTTCTTTTCCATTTAGAAGACACGTAAGAAGAAAAGATAAGATGAAAAGAGATACCCAGGAAAAGCATGTACAGAAGTAAAATGATAAAATTCATGTATGATATTTCCTCTTCAAAATAAGCCCCTTTTTTTGATTGAAAGGATAAAACAATGTCACCATACAGGACAGTCATGAGGGAGATGTGATAGTGCTGTGGGGGTGTTTGATGGAGGTAGGGTCACTTGAATGAGAAGGACTAGGTCCTTCTTTACAAATCTAGCCCCTGCTTTAGAAATGAATCTTTATCCTAAATCCCAGACTCAGTGTTCTTTTCATGTATTGTTCTTGGCTGCAGGAATGTATCAATGGGCCGTAGAGTTGTCATCTCCAGAATGTCCAGTTTCCAGTAAAAAACTGGACAGTGAACTTCAGTCTCTTATCCAAGTGCATGCCTAGAAAAGCAGAAGCATGCTTATAAAAACATTTATAAATGGTCTTATTTTCTAGAAATAAAATTCAACTACTGAACTCTCTAGTTAAGAGATTGGCAATTCACTTGGTCCAGAGTATTTTTTCCCATCTTTTCTTATTTTGACCCAGGACCCAAATTCCTGTCTTATGGTTATTTAGGAGAAACGCCCCCACACATATACTTCCCTCCCACAGCCCCACCACCACTGGGGTCTCCCCCAGCCCCCAATGTGTAGGAGAGGCTCATCAGTTTCCCTTTTAGAACAAATTTAGAGTTTATCTGAGAGACAAAAGGTTGACTCCTTAAGGTGCAACAGTAATTTGCTCTGTCTTAGAAATAATAATTTAGTATTGTCTTAGGCCATCAAAAATTCAGAAATGAGGTCCAGTCAGAAGGATGGCCCTGTACATTAAGGACTTTAAAAAAGGATTCTGTAAATAAGAGTATTTGTAAGTTGCTTTAA
This sequence comes from Ictidomys tridecemlineatus, assembly GCF_052094955.1. Classification (NCBI taxonomy): domain Eukaryota; kingdom Metazoa; phylum Chordata; class Mammalia; order Rodentia; family Sciuridae; genus Ictidomys; species Ictidomys tridecemlineatus. The sequence continues at coordinate 19,550 of NW_027525341.1, read as the reverse complement.
AATTTTTTATCAGCCAGATCAGTAAGCCAGGATACTTAGCAATATAATTGTTTTAATCTAGTCCTGCTAAGACTAGAGCCAAATGACCATTCTAGCTGTTGCCATCATCCTAGGCATTTTTCCTGGAAACAGAAACAGAAATGGTAGTCTTTTTATCTTATGTTATGTTCTGCTCACTGACTTTTCTACTTTTCTATTGTGGCCTGTTTGCCAATTATCAGACTGTTAGAAAGCTTCTGCAGTGTGATGGGTTAAATGAATGAGGAGTATATGAAACTCGTACAATGTGTGTTTCATGTTAATGATAATAAAAGGATGAACCAGTTTGAATTTATGTAAGTAAGTTAGCCACTGGGCAGAATTAAAATATTTTGCTTTTGTTTCAACTCACCTGAATTTTGGAGCGCATCTGAAATATTTTGCATGAGTTTAAATCACAGTCTGGTTTACAATTCCCCAAAAGACATTAGTGTGAGCTTATATTTTTACTTTGTCTACAAATAGTAAAATAAACCATACACAGCTCACTGTATATAGATCACACAGAGACTACATATTCTCATCCAATTTAAAGAAGGCTGTTATTCAGGTAATTTCTCTGCAAGTGAAGCAAAAGGAGCAGTACCTTAAAAATACCCCAATAACCTCCCCATACATTGTCTTTCACTTTCTGGAGATAATCACTGTCTCGCCTTTTGTGATAATCTTTTTCTTCAATTTTTTCACCTGTGTTGTAAATGAAAATAGTTTGATTTTTATGTATTTGTAAATTTCATATGAATAGATTAAAACTTTTTCTATTATATGTAACCTGTCTTTTGCTAAGCTTTATTTGTGAGGTTCATTCATGTTATTGTGTGTAGCTGTAGTCTTCTTTTTTCATTACTATAGTATTATGTTGTGTGACTATACCTTAATTTGTGTGCTTCTTCTACAGTTGTTGGACACTGGCAATACAGTTGTTTTAATCTAGTCCTACTAAGGCTAGAGCCCAGTGACCATTCTAGCTGTTGCCAGGCAATTTTTTTTTCCAGTTTTTGGTATTTATGGAAGATGGTTCTAAGAAGTTCTTGTCAGTGTCAACTAAGTGCAAAAGTTACTCCAGAGAACAGCCCCAATTGTTGAGTCATAGATAGAATTCACGTAGTTCCCAATTCCCATTTCCTTGGCAACACTTGGTATCATTAGGTTCTAATTTTTGCAAACCCATCAGGTGTGAAATAGTATTCCTTATCTTTTTAATTTGCATATTCCTGATTATTAATGTAACTGAACATTTTTTTTATATGTATTGGCCTTTTAGATTTCCTCTTCAGTGAAGTATCTGTTTAGGTCTTTTGCCAATATTTTAATTTAGTTTTTTTAATACTAATTCTTCATATGTCCTGGATCTTAGTCCTTTCAGGAATATATGTTAAAAATACCTGCAATTTTGACTTACCTTTTTATTCTCTTTGGGTTCTGTTGAAGGACAAACTTTATTAATTTTAAAACAGTATTTTTTTTCCCCAGTTTTTGTGTTTAGTGCTTTTTGTGCCTTAACTTCTTATCCTAAGGTTTTGAAGATACTCTTTGCCTACTAAAAACTTACGTAGTTTCATATTTTACATTTAGGCCTTTAACTCATTTTAATTGATTTTCTTGAAAACGATGGCAGTCATTTTCTTACAAATACCCATTTGTTCCAGGGTCATATTTTGAACAATCCATTTTTTATCCTGTTCTTGTTTCATGTGTTGATATATGTGTGGAACCTTTGATACTCACTCATTACTCACGGTCTTAGCTTTTCTTTGCTGTAACCAAAATATGCAACAAGACAACTTAGAGGAGGAAACATTTATTCTAGCTCATGGTTTCAGAGGTTTAGTACATGATTGGCCGACTCCATTGCTCTGGGTCCAAGATCATGCAGAACATCGTGGAAGGGCATGGTAGAGGGAAACTTTTCTGCTCTTGGCAGCCAGAGCAGGTGAGGGATGGTGAGAAGAAGAGAGGGAAAGGAAACGGGACTCAGGAGAAGATGACCCCTGGTAATCCACCTCCTCTACCCATGACCCACCTGCCTATAGTTTACCACCTAATCAGTCCATTCAAACTAGGATGGCTGAATAGGTTGCAGCTCTCATAGTTCAATCATTTCAACTCTGAATATTCCCGAAACACAGGAGCTTTTGTGAGATAACCTGATGTCCAAACAGTAATAGTCACTCTTCTAATCTTGTGGGGCTGGTAGTCTGTCTCTCCACCAAGCACATTATCATATTAGCATATATTAAAAATTGATTGATATATAATAGGTCCTCATATTTTATTCTTCAAGCCTTGGCCTCATTCTTTATTTTGCCCTGGCTTTTATTTTTCTTTTCCACTTAAGTTTTTGAGTTAGTTTATTACTTATTGACACTAGTCTCCCCCACCCCAAAATCAAGCAAATAAAAGTATTAGTATCTTAATTTGAGCATATTGCATATAGATCAATTTTGGTAAAATTCCATGTAGTTAGGTAATTGAGTTTTCTCAAAAAATTGTCATGGAACATCTTATTTAGTTCTTGTTTGTTATCTTGCAGGGTGTCATATATATATATATATTTTAAAAGTTACACACAGATTCCTTAAATTTATTTATGGGTTTTTCATACTTTGGTCCCATTATATATTGTTACTTAAATAATATATGAGTATAATAATAGAATTAATTATTATGATATAATTATAATTGTAATTACATTAATGATATACATATGTAATTATACATACAGTTGAGCATATGAAGTTGCTATTTTTGTATTTCAAAAATGGTCAAACATTGGCAATTTCATATAGTTCAGATTATTAACCATGTGATGCTGGAATTTAGAAACAATTTTCATATTGATTTTGGATCCAGCAATCTTATTAAAAACTGTTACTTCATTTATCTGAGGTTATAGTGGGTTCTTTAATGTATAATCACATAGTCTTCTGTGAATAATGAGAATTGTGTTTCTTCTTTTATAATATTTATGTCATTTACTTATTTCTTGCTTTACTGGGTTGTCTAGGATCTCCAGGGCAATTGTAACTAGGAGTAGGGAAGATGGGAGTCTTTATCTTGTTCCCAGCCTTTTATCACTGAATCTTGGGTTTGCTGTAGCTTTTTGTTGATAGCCTTTATCAGGTTGAGGAAGTCCTTATCTACTCCAAGTTAGCTAAAAGACTAGTTTGTAAATAATCGGTAGTTAGTTGCATTTTAACAAAAGCTTTTTCCTGCGTGTCTTATGATTTGTCTTGTTTAATTTTTTAATTTAGTAGCTACATTTATTGATGTTTCTAATATTACTCCAAACTTGGACTTGATGATGTTTTAATTTCTATATAGTAAGTTAGAATATAGTTTATATTATAGTCTGTTTATATTCAAATAAATCTAAACTAGTAAAATATATTCTCTGAATATATAGAAAAATATATTTATTGTATATAAATGTGTGTATGTGTGTATTTATTTTTTCTTTTGGCAGTGAGTGAAATAGGCTTGTATTTTATTTTCTCATCTGTCCTTAATAGATTTTGGTATGAAAATTATGCTAGGCTCAGGAAAAAAGTTGGGGTTGTTCCTTCTTTTTCTGATCTCTGGAGGAGTTTGTATATGATTGGAAAGATTCTTGAATGCCTGGTAGACCTCACTGATGAAGAAATCTGATGTATATACTTATCTTTATGGCAGAATTTCTGACTGCTAATAAATATTATTTGTGAATAAAGGACTATTAAGTTTTTCTAGTTTGTTGAGTCCATTTTGATAAGCTAATTTTTAGAAGTTTGTTCATTTCTAGGTTTTCACATTTTTGATATAAAGTTATATTATTCTCTTAACTATTTAATGCTTGTAACATTTATAATGATGTCTCTTGATACTTGTATTTGTACTGATTTTCTCTTTTTATGGATTTTATTATCTTTTCAAATACCAGTTTGAGAATAAATAATCTGTTTTCTGTTTAATTTTTGCAAATCATTTTTTCTTTATTTTTTAACATTTTAGTGTGCCCTTAACTCATTTTCATCACTTTTTCTTTCTCTTTCTAAATACCTTTATTTTATTTATTTATTTTTATATGGTACTGAGGATTGAACCCAGGACCTTGCATATGCTAGGCGAGTGCTCTACCGCTGATTCATAACCCCAGCATTTCAGCATTTTTTCTAACATGTACATTTAAATGTATGTTTTCATTGTTGTTTATATGTTTTCTGATTTTCAATACTTTTTAAAAATCTAAATGTTATTTAGCAGTTTATTTCTTAATTATCTGGGTTTCTTAGTTTCTAAACACGTGGGCTTTCTCTAGTTATCTTTTTGTGACTGATGTCTATTATTGACTTCAAACTCAGTTGCCTTGTGAACATATAGGTGATTTAGGTCTTTGGACATTTGATGGGACTTTTTTATGACCCTGGCAAATGGAGGATTTTTGTAAATGTTCTGTATATATTTGTTTTTTTGTTTTTTTTGTTTTTTTTTTTTGAGAGAGGGAGAGAGAGAGAGAATTTTAATATTTATTTTTTATTTTTTTTTTAGTTATCAGCGGACACAACATCTTTGTTTTGTATGTGGTGGTGAGGATCGAACCCGGGCTGCACGCATGCCAGGCCAGCGCGCTACCGCTTGAGCCACATCTCCAGCCCCTATTCTGTATATATTTGAAAAGAATGTTCTATTCTACAGATGCTGAGTACAATGTGCTATTTATGGCCAGTGAATCACATTGCATGTTATTCAAAGAGAATCTACAGATTTTTGGTTTTAGTACTCTTATTATTCTATTGTTTATTACACGTGTTAAAATCTTCCACTATGATTGTGGAATTGCTTATTTGTTTTGTAATTCTGTTTAGTTATTGCTTTTTGAGTTCAAGTTTTAAATAGTTGTCTTTCTAACGAATTGAATATTTTGCCATTATAAAATGACCTTTATTAATGAAAATCAGTTCATATAGCTATTCTAGCTGTTTTTTTTTCAAAGCTTTTTTTTTTTGTCTTTTTTATCTTATACCTTTTTGTATTTTTAAAAATATGTTTAGCTGGGCTGGGGATGTGGCTCAAGTGGTAGCGCGCTCGTCTGGCATGCGTGCAGCCCAGGTTCAATCCTTAGCACCACATACAAACAAAGATGTTGTGTCCGCTGAAAACTAAAAAATAAATATTAAAATTCCCCCCCTCTCTAAAAAAAATATGTTTAGCTGGAGCATTTAATATCATTAGATTTAATAGTTAAGTTCCTTGTCTTTTGAATTGATTATTTTGTATTCTACTTTTTTTGTTAATATAGAAATTGTGCAATTTGTCATTTGCTGGTTACTCAAAACCTAAAAGTAATTTCTTTTCCTTTCCCCACCCTACTTCATTCCTACAGAACTGAGAGAAGATGGTTTCCAGCCTCAGACTTATCTAGTACAGGGAGTGAAAGCACTGCATACTGCTTTAAAATTATGGATGAAAAAAGATGTAAGTCATTATAGTTGTTTTTATGTAGCAAGGTCAAGAAGAAAAGAGTACTTTTGCTGTTTTTTGCAGCATTTGAATTTGCCACTGGTAGAGGGAATGGAAATCATGTTTTAAAATACAGCCTGCATTTTATTATACAGTATTTATAGATGTACTTGTGGCTGGTTATATTTTTGATAAGAAAGTGCTTGAGTAAATCTTTAGTCTTTAATCTGGAAAATAAAGTATTTCAAAAATATTTAAGATATTGACTAAGAATGAACATGTAGCTATAGAATAAAATAAAATTGAGCTCTTATAATGTGCTTTGTCTTTATGTACACAGGATTTCATTTAATCCACAGAGCAACTGTATAAGGTCTATTGGTATCCTGTTTAAGTAATTCCCAAAAGAACTGGTGAGCTAGGGACATAGAGTTAGTCTCTAAGATTGTAAACCTCTGCTCTTTGCCACTCTGCTAAACTTATGTAAAAAATGAGGAAAAGGAGGTGGTAATATTCAAGCATGAGCTCTTTATTTTCACTAAATTGTGGCCCAGTTGTACTTGAAATCTTTGAGATATCATCCTACATCTCTGTTTAGAATTGGTATTTCCTTCCCTCTAGAGCATTTATTTCTTGTGCCAGTGGACTTAAAACTAATCTATATATAGAGAGAGTAAAAACTTAAAACACATCTGTAGAGAGTAAATTATGCATTTTTCCTTTCTCTGGGTTTATGAACTCTTGAAAAATAGGTTTCATCTTTCTCATTTTTATTTCAACTCATAGATCTTGGAACATAATGCTTTAATAAGTGATAAATAATATGCTAATGAAAATATATTTCCATGTTAATTTCTTGAATGTCCATTTGAAATTAAAATTCTACATTTAAGAGATATTATTGGGAGACAATAATTAATAGGTTCTGATAGTCCCAGTAATTTTGACACTTCCTTTCACTTTATTATCATTGCTATATATCCACAGAGAAAGGCAGTATGGAAACATTCAGAAAATAAAAATCGGGCTGGGGATGTGGCTCAAGTGGTATCGCGCTCTCCTGGCATGCTTGCAGCCCGGGTCGATCCTCAGCACCACATACCAACAAAGATGTTGTGTCCGCTGATAATTAAAAATAAATAAATAAATATTAAAATTCTCAGAAAATAAAAATCATGTCTTCTACCATCAAAGACTTCATTATCTAGATAATAAGGAAAAGCATAAGCAAATTAACAACTACCTAACATGATAAAAACAAAATCAAGCTTATGTTTTTAAAACTGTGTAATCTGTTTCCTGCTGGAGGCTTTAGAGGAGTGGTTCTCAAATGTGTGTATTTATCAGCATTGTCTGTAGAGCTTTTTAAAAATAAAACCTCTGGATCCTTCTCTAGAAATTACAGTTTGATAGATCTGGGATGGGTCTGAACCCAAAAACCTCATAGGTGATTTCAGTGCATAGTAAAATTTGTTATCATGAGTAATGTTAAATTTGCTCCAAGATGAGAGGCAGCTTGCCTTAATGGTTAAGAGCTTGGATTTTAGAGTCAGATATTTGATTCAAATCTCAGCTTTGTTGCTAATAAACTATGTGACTCAGGGCACATTACCTAACCTCTGTGTCTTAGTTCCCTTGGTTGCAAAATGGGAATAATTTACAGGTTGAACATCCCTAATCTAAAAATCTGAAATCTGAAATGCTTTAAAATCCAAAATACTTTTGGTATTAAGCATTTCAGATAAGGAATACTAAAACCAATAGTATCTGTGTCATACAGTTATTGAAGGGGTTAAATGAGTTAATGCTTATAAATTATTATTTTTTTTTTAAAGAGAGAGGAGAGAGAGAATTTTTTTTTAATATTTATTTTTTTTTTAGTTCTCGGCGGACACAACATCTTTGTTGGTATGTGGTGCTAAGGATCGAACCCGGGCCGCACGCATGCCAGGCGAGCGCGCTACCGCTTGAGCCACATCCCCAGCCCCACTTATAAATTATTTAACAGTATGAAAGCACAGAGTTAGTACTATGTTAATACTATTCTTATTATCAGTTTGTTTCAATAAATTATGCTAAAACCAAGTAGAGGGTACAAAGCAAAAGTAGAAACTCTGCTATGTTGAATGTGTCTAAAAAATCAGAATGTTATTAGATATAGAGATTAATATATGGAAATAGGCATAAAAATAATAACATTAGTTTGCAGTACAGTAAATGTTGTGACTCAACAATTAATTTTTTTTCTATTCATTAGGTTGTTTCCTCATTTTGCTTTTAACTGTTAAATGGAAAAGAGTTTACCAAAATTTATTCAAATTAGATTTCCATGAGACACTAGGATTATTTAAGTGCCTGTGTTCCCCATAAAATTCCTTATGTATTGTCAATTAAATGTTAGGCTTAATTATTTTAGTATATATCTGTAGTAGTAACTGTAGTTAGAATTACAGCAGGATTTGAAGTGTAGAGTATAATGTTACTATTCAATATAAAGCAAAATTCACTCAAACAAGTCTGTTTTTAATTCAGTTTGAGGATTTTATATGATTATAGAACATAAAATGATGATGAGGATCTCCTTAGAAGGTATTATATCAACTATATGATCTCTGAGACTGGGCTTATTCTTACTGGCTATGTCTGCAAAGTCTAGAGAACCCAAAAATAGGGTCAGTAAGTTAGTTTTTTATTAATAAAGTGTAAGTAACTTTGGTTTTGTTATCTTTGTTAATCCAAATACAGCTTGTATCTGAACATGCCTTTGAAATTCCAGACAATGTGAGACCTGGACATCTTATTAAGGAACTTTCTAAAGTAATTCGAGCAATAGAGGTAAGAATGGAAACTGTCATCTAAATGCTTGCTTACTCTGTTTTGAGAAGCAAATGGATCTACCACTATTGTGGGGTGACCAGTACCCTGCCAGGGTAGGTTCCTGCTCAGGAGGTGTGAGCTGACTAGGAAAGAAAAAGTCTGAAATAATTAATAAGAAATAGAGACAGAGCCAGAAATTAGATAAAAAGGGGAGTGCCTGATAGATCTTTTTTTTTTTTAATATGTTTTAATTGTAGATGGACACAATACCTTTATTCACTTAACTTTATGTGGTGCTGAGGATGGTACCCAGTGCCTCACCCATGCTAGGTGAGCCACAACCTCAGCCCAGAGCCTGAGCCCTTTCTCCTTCCCTGTTTCTGTAAGCATACTTTATATTGGAGACCCTGTGCAAGGCCTTTAGCTGAATAGATTAGGATTTTTTTTTAATTTAATTTAATTTTTTTTTAAAGAGAGAGTGAGAGAGGAGAGAGAGAATTTTTAATATTTATTTTTTAGTTCTCGGCGGACACAACATCTTTGTTGGTATGTGGTGCTGAGGATCGAACCCGGACCGCACGCATGCCAGGCGAGCACGCTACCGCCTGAGCCACATCCCCAGCCCTGATAGGTCTTTTAATCCTGATAGGGAGTGGAACTGAACAACTGAAAAATGTCCTCGGTTTCTTATTTTTAATTTTTGTTGTTGTTGTTGTAGATGGACACAATATCTTTATTTATTTATTTATTAAAAATATTTATTTATTTATGTATCTTTAGTTTTAGGTGGATACATTAGTTTGTTTTTATGTGGTGGCGAGGATCAAACCCAGTGCCTCACACACGCCAGGCAAGCGCTCCACCACTGAGCCACAACCCCGGCACCCTCCTTCTTTTTTTTAAGGGGGAGTACATCAAAGTCAGGGATAAGGTTTTAAGATTTCAGTGGGAGGAGTCTTGCTTCTCCATGTGGCAGTAATAATGTTGATTGGCATTTTGTCAAGCCACACCCATCCCTGAGAATCGGTGTGGTTCCTGCTGGTCACTCCATCTCCCATGATGCTGTGCTGAACTTGTGACAGGGCTAGGTAGGAAGTTACATGAATTAGGCATTCCCAAACCAGCAAAGTTGTTCCTTTTCACCAAAGGGAAAAGTACCATTCAAAGCTGAGATTTGAATCCAAATATCTGACTCTAAAATACAAGTCCCCAATACCAGACTTTCTTGCCTAATGCCTTCTACATTTTTTTAGTTCACGCATAGTTCACGGATGGCTTCCGGCATACCACCATGATGCAAACGTTTGAAAGCACCTTACACAGGGGCTGGGGTGTAGCTCAGTGGTAGAGTGTTTGCCTATCACATGTGAGGTCCTGGATTCCATCCCTAGTATAAGAAAAAGAAAGGAAGGGAGAGAGGGAAAGAGGAAGGGAAGAGAAGAAAATGAAGCCAAAAGCACTTACAAGAAATAGAGTGAGCTGAGTCTTGGACAGAGTCTCAAGATTTCCAAAATCCTGGAGAAAAATTTGGAATATTGTATTGCAATGAAGTAATGAAATAATAAGGAGGCAGTTTCCAGGTTACCTCAGGTTCTTCAGGTTACTTCAAAAATTAAAAAAACAAAAACAACATAGTTATCAGTACAACTTTCAGATCCAATTAATTTCAGCCATTCAGAAATGAATTCATGTTAAATAATTAGAGCAAGAGAAAAAAACTAAGATTAAAAAAAAACCTAAGGGAAGTGAGTAAAGTTAGGTGAAACTGTGTTGGAAAGAGGGATGATATTAGTGGGTTGGGCAAGGCAGTCCACTTGAGGGAATGTATGAGAGCAGCCAGTGAGGTAAATACTTTTGATAAAAACCTATAAATCTGATTAGGTATTTTAATAATTAATAGATATTCTAGGTATTTAAGGAAGGAGGTTTTTAATTAAAATAATTTTTCAGGAAAGTGATTGTTCTAGTGTATAGCTTGAATTAAGAGGAAATTAAGTGGAGGATGAAAGTCAACTGGTAAATTAACATCTGACATTAGGGCTGTTTTAAGGAATGAAAAGAGGTACATATCTAAGAAATATTAAAATCCTAGATTTAGAATAAGAATAGTTCAAGTATTTCTCAGTATGTTCAAATGTAGTAGAAAAATCTCTTAAAGAGTGATAGTAATTGCATATAAATGAATTTAGGATCAAAAAACATATTTTACCGAGTCCTATTTAAATTCTAAATGTTGAAGAAAAGGGAAGAATGGATAGGTTTAGGAAGTGGTATATGAGGATTAAAACTTAATTTGCGGGCTGGGGCAGTAGCTCAGTGGCAGAGCACTTGCCTTCCATGTGTGAGGCACTGGGTTCAATCCTTAGTACCACATAAAAATGAAACAAAGGCAATCTGCCCATTACTACTACAAAAAAAAAAATTAAAAAAACTTTTTCTTACATAGTAGGAATTCAGTTATACCTAAAGCTGAAATCAGTATAAACATATTATTTAGAAAGTTAGAGACAAATAACTGGGTGGTGGTGGGGAAACAGTTGTCAGAATTGCAAATTTTAGCTATGTACTCAGAATAATTGAAAGCAGGGTCTTGGACAGATATGTTTGTACCGTATTCGTAGCAGTATTATTCACAATAGCCCAAAGGAAGGAGCAACGCAAGAGTCCATCAGTGGATGAATGGATAAACAAACTGGTACATAGAGTATATAAAATGGTTATTCTGACACATGCTACAACATAGATGAACTTTGAAGGTATTTTGCTAAGTGAAATAAACCAGTCACAAAAGGACAAGTATGATTCCATTCATATGAGGTTCCTAGAGTTGTCAAATTCATAGAGACAGAAAGCAGAATAATGGTTGTCAGGAGCTGGGGAAAAGGGAGGATGGGAAGTTAGTGGTTAATAGGGGCAGATGAAGAAGTTCTGGAGATGGATGGGGTGCTGATTGCACAGCAGTGTGACGGTACAGAATGCCCCTGAATTGTATACTTAAAAGTGGTTAAGATGGCAAATTTTATGTAATGTAAGTGTTTCCACAGGGTAAGTGGTTGCCTTTGAAAAATGGGTATCAGGGATGGGAAAGAGTAGACTGCTGCTTTTCATGATATTCTTATTTAATTTTTAAAACTGAATAGATGTATGGTCCATAAGAAATTACCAGGAGGAAAAAGTACCAAACTCAAGTACCATTGCATAGATAATCCTTAGAGAAGATAGCTTTGGCTTAGGGTAGAGCCGAGGTTCCCATGTGGCAGTCAAAGTTAAGGAGAAAGAAAAGAAAGGCAGAAGAATTAATATAGGTAGATAGGAAAAAAAAAATCTCCTTTGTTTTCACATTATCAGGGTGGGTTTTGAATCATTCAAAATCTTAATAAAATGTTTAAAATATTAACTAAATTCTGTGTATTCATTATTTCTAGAAGGCTGTAACATTTCATTATTGTATCTGGATATTTAGTCATTTTGCTGTAATACACTTTCTTTAATATATTTAACATGAAAAAAATAAGGACAAAAACTGCAAAAATGTGTGGCTTTGATTTTTTTTTTAATTTTTTTTTTGTAGTTGTAAATGGATAGCATACCTTTATTTTATTTGTTTATTTTTATGTGGTGCTGAGGATCAAACCCAGTGCCTCACATATGCTAGGCAAGCATTCTGCCACTGAGCTACAGTCCCAGCCCTGTGACTTTGATTTAAAAAGTAAATATTGGGCTGGGGTTGTGGTTTGATGGTAGAGCACTTGCCTAGCATGTGTGAGTCACTGGGTTTAATCTTCAGCACCACATGTAAACAAATAAATGTCCATCAACAACTAAATATATATGTATATACCTATATAAATTAAGTATTGATTTACACAAATATGTATGTAAAAAGAATTTTTTCATTGGAAAGAACTGGAAGGAGCCTGAATAGCTACCTATCAGTAAGTATGAGGCCAGTAATTCATGATATACCCCTACACAGCTATTAGTATAATACTGGAAATCAAGGGAATGTGTTCACAGTATATTACATAGAGAAGAGATGGGGAAACCAAGGCTTTGATTTGGTCTTTTTCTTTTCTGTGATTAAATGGAATAGTTTTTGTGTTCTAAGAGTATTTTTATGGCTGAATAGTCAAGTCTATATATAGTAGCCTTTTTCTTAAAATACATTCTGAATCTAATTCTTAAAGGAAGAAAATGGCAAACCAGTTAAATCTCAGGGAATTCCTACTGTGTGTCCAGTTTCACGATCCTCAAATGAAGCAACTTCCCCATACCATTCCCGACGAAAGATGAGAAAACTTCGAGATCATAATAATATTCGAACTCCTTCTAACCTAGACATCTTAGAGCTCCATACAAGGGAAGTTCTTAAAAGATTAGAGATGTGTCCATGGGAAGAGGTAAGTATTACACTTCATGATGAGAAAAATAAACCCAGTTGTTTGTTAAAGTTCTTTAAAGGGGTAATAAAATTTATATTATCAATTATTCTTGTTGTTATTTGCTGTAGAATTGTAGGGGTCAACAAATATTTTTGTCTGGGGGCAAGGTGGGGTGCCTAATCTTTCTAGGTATCAGTGTCATGTTAGGATGAATAGACCTCATTCATTTGCTGACATGTTTATTGAGTGTTTACCCTGTACTCTCTTAGGTTCTAGAGAAGTTGCCAGAGTAAGCAAAAATTAAGTCCCTGTCCTTATGAAACTTCATCAGAGTTCAAGTACAAAAATTGGGAGGCAAAAATATATACTAAAATAATGTAATTTCAGATGCCAAGTGTTTTGAAGGACAATAGAATAAATAGTCATGGTGACTAGCTGCTTTAGCTGGTATGGTAGGAGAGCCTCTCAGGTGGAGATGTTTGAACTGACATCTTATTAACAGGAAGATGTCACGTAGATACACAAATTTGGGGAATAGTATTTTAGGTTGGGGAAGAGCAAATGCACAAACCTGTCCTTGAGCCAACGGCACCAGCCTGGCTGACTACCTGACTAGGAGACTATTAGAATAAACCCTTTAAAATCAGAAATGCTGGCCTATTGGACAGAAGGGAGAGTGAGAGGCAGTGATAAGATCAATGCAGCACCATTTAAAACATGATAATGAATTTATGATGAGATCTGTGTCATCTATGATTTTATATATTTTTTTTTAAAGAGAGAGTGAGAGAGGGGAGAGAGAGAGAGAATTTTTAATATTTATTTTTTAGTTCTCAGCGGACACAACATCTTTGTTGGTATGTGGTGCTGAGGATCGAACCCGGGCCGCACGCATGCCAGGCGAGCGCGCTACCGCTTGAGCCACATCCCCAGCCCTATGATTTTATATTTTAAGAACAGAATAGATAGTAATCCACAATGAATGAGGTAGAGGAATCACTAGATTAAAACATTAAAAAAATTACATACAAATTATAACCTTCTTAAGTACATTGTTTTGAGAGTATGCTGTTCTAAACCAGGCACAGCGGCATACATCTGTAATACCGAGGCTCAGGAGGCTAAGGCTCAGTGGTTAAATGCCCCCGTGTTCAATCCCCAGTACCAAAAAACCCCAAAATAAAATAATATTTTGTTCTAAACCTACTTAAGTCATAGCCCTCTGGGGAAGTTTTAGCTTATTACAGAAGGTTCTACTTATTTTTAAGGAAAAATATCTCAGAAAGGAAATAATTTTTATACATTAAAAACAAGCTACTAGGCTGGGGATGTGGCTCAAGTGGTAGCGCACTCGCCTGGCATGCATGCGGCCCGGGTTCGATCCTCAGTACCACATCCAAACAGAAATGTTGTGTCTACTGAAAACTAAAAAATAAATATTAAAATTCTCTCTCTCTTTCTCTAAAAAAAAAAAAAAACAAACAAGCTACTGGGGGGTTGTGGGTCAGCAGTAGAGCACTCGCCTAGCATGTGCAAGGCCCTGGGTTCGATCCTCAGCACCACATAAAAATAAATAAACAAAATAAAGGTATTGTGTACAACTAAAAAATAAATATTAAAAAAAAATGCTACTGGGGTTGGAATTGTGACTCAGTGGTAGAACACTTACCTAGCGTGTGTGAGGCAATGGGTTTGATTCTCAGAACTGCATATATATAAATAAAACAAAGGTCCATTGACAACTAAAATAAATAAATAAATAAGAACGAACTAATAAAATGAGCTACCATCGTGTCTTTCTTCACCTCATGGCCTCTGTGCCTGGTGATAATGGTGTGGATGCTAACAGTGCCTCATGGGAAGACAGATATGAAGTCAAGGTAAGGGTAAGTGAGAAGGCCCAGCAGTTACACTTTAGCAAGAAGAAGCAGAAGAGAATAAAAAAAATCTAAGACCGTATTGCCCCTTCTTTTCAGCTTCTGCAGGAGTGGAGCTTTCTTTGGATTTGCTTTATGCATATTTTACATTCTGCTTTACAAAATGTATTTTATTGTCAATGGCCCTCCCAAAAGATGAACCATCCTCATGCCTTAACTTGAAGAACTCTGGAATATGGGATTGCTGCATGTTTCCAAACCCAGGCAGCTGCCTGTCACTCTGCATGGCAGGGCTATGGGGAAATAGCAGTCTCCTGTTTTCCTTCAGTGGAGCAGGTGTGCCTGAGGTTAAGTCAATTCTATTTTTATACTTTAAGGACATCTTGAGCTCTAAACTGAATGGAAAATTCAACAAACATCTCCAGCCATCTTCCACGGTACCTGAATGGAGAGCAAAAGATAATGATCTACGACTGCTGCTGACAAATGGAAGAATAATTAAGTATGTACAATAGATCAGGTATCAAACAGATAATTTTTGTTGGATTCCCTTTGTTCTTGCGCTGCCTTGTCCATATTGTTAGTGTTGACTATAGTATGGGGAAAGTGTCTCAGTTCTCTGCTCTGTAAATGAAGTGGGAGGGAATACATAGTCTTGCATTATTTCTGATTTGTTTTTTCCCAATGATACAGAGATGAGAGACAGCCCTTTGCAGATCAGAGTCTTTACACAGCAGATAGTGAAAATGAAGAGGATAAGAGAAGGACAAAGAAGACCATTATGAAGACAGAAGAGAGTTCAAGAATAGACAGGACAGAAAGTGAAGAATCTCGAAAACCACTTAACAGTACGTTTGCTGTAATAGTCATTTTAAAGTTCTCTTTATTTGTATAACAATTGATAAAGAAACTTACTAGTGTTAAAATTCTTAAGTTTGTAATAGGATTGAAAGTGTGTTCCTCATACTGTTCTGAAAAATCAGAAGTATGTCTGAATAGGGAAGTGCTGAAGTGCTGAATGTGAATACCAATGAGGTATAGTGGCCAGGGATGTATCAG
Source organism: Ictidomys tridecemlineatus (assembly GCF_052094955.1). Classification (NCBI taxonomy): domain Eukaryota; kingdom Metazoa; phylum Chordata; class Mammalia; order Rodentia; family Sciuridae; genus Ictidomys; species Ictidomys tridecemlineatus. Next base: position 3,937 of record NW_027525341.1, on the reverse strand, counting down.
TGAGAGGGTTCGTGTGGGTGAGACCCATGTCTAGTCAGTTTTAAAGTCACACGAAAGCTCATATGTTTTATAGATCTTTACATATATAGTTTTAGCATGCATATATGATTGACTGACCTGAAGCTACTTGGAATCCTTGTTCTGTAGTTTTATTTTATTGCCTCTTGATAGGAAGGCCTCTACTAGGTTGTTAATCGATTATCATCAAATAAAATAGCATTATCAGATGCCAAAGTAATACATCCTTCTCCTTCAGATCTTTTTTTCTTGAATAAAGTCAATTTCTCAACATCTGTCAAGATTTCCATATGCCCTTCTATTTTAAAAAGTAGTAAAAAAAATTTTTTTTGCAGTATTTTAGCACTTGATAAGTAAATGTTCCGGATAATATTACTTAATGCATGTTGAATATCTCAGATCCTGCTAATTCCATGTAAATTTAGTATATGTATACAGTTGTTGACTTTTGCCTTTGTTCACATTGCCAGTGAAAAGGCAGCTGATCAACAGGAATGGAAGAAATGGTGCTGTGTGACAGTGCCTCATGGGAGAAACAGACAGTAGGAAAGCCCTGTTTATAATAAGCTCGTTAAATTCATGTCTGTGGGAATGCATTTTAGGGTTCAGAGAATTATCTTTTTGTTTTCTGTTGAGAGAACTAATGCAAAATGAGAAGTAAAGGTTTCTTAACAGCTTACTTTAGTTTTGAAGGTTATTTTCTAGAAAGAAATGTAGTTAATTCACTCAAGTAAGGAATATAAATATAATCATCTTCAATAAATACCAGACATTTTAAAAATACCTCAGTCTGTATCTTGGTTAATTATGGAGAAAGATGGGAGAGATGAGGAGAAAATGAAAGTAGAGAAAAAGTAGGCTAGGGCAGGAAAGACCAAGTGGTATTGTGAAGCAAGGTAGACTTTAGAAACTACCTGCCACCTTGTTCATGAAGTTCTAATGCTTTTTTTTTTTTTTCTTCCATCCTTTGTCTTCTTCATCAGGGTTTTTTACAAGTGTGAAATCAGAACTCAGGAATAGATCATCAGAATATTCTGATATTTCTGATTCAGAAGACTCTGGAGCTGATTGCACTGCACTGGTATGCTCGAAACCCTGTGACTTCCGTCATTTGATGAGAGATAAGCAACCATGGACTTCACCTAGGAGGAAGTCAAATAATAGCCCATCCCAAAGCTTGTCTGTCTGACTTGTGCAATACAGGGTCTTCCTATAGTTATTTTATACACACATATTCTGTGACTATCCAGCTTTTGTCCAGCTTTTGACAACTTCTCTGCCTATATTATTCTTAGATTGATTGTATTTTTCACAAATATGTTTTATATTTTATTTTTCCTTAAAATCCATATAGTGTGTTTTTAAATTTAGGTTGTATGTTACCATAGTTACTGGAGATTTCACTTTTTTTCATATGAAACATTGAAGTAATTCAATGGTAATTAAGATTCTAAAAAAAAAAAAGATTCTAACTTTCTCTGGATGGATGAAGTCTTTTTTGATTTGTTTGTACAACCTTGATCAATTTCTTAGATAACTTTGTTTCCATTTAATTATTTATTATCTCAGAAAATTAATTTTACCACTGAAGAGTCCGAAAGTTCAGGTGATGAAAAGAAACAAGAAATAACATCAAATTTTAAGGAGGAATCTAATGGGATGAGGAACTTCCTACAAAAGAGTCAGAAGCCATCTAGAAGTGAAATTCCAATTAAAAGGTGGGCTTGCTGATGGTAGTATTTGTTTTACATTGTGATATAAATGCAATGAAGACTTTTTTTAATTTAAAGTTTTTTTAACTTATATATTTCATCAGAAAACATATTCTTTTCTCTTTGGATGACCTTCTCCTTAGGGAATGTCCTACCTCGACAAGCACAGAGGAAGAAGCTATTCAGGGCATGCTGTCTATGGCAGGGTTGCGCTATTCCACGTGTTTACAAAGGCAGATGCAAAGCACAGACTGCGGTGGTGAGAAGAACTCTCTCCAGGATCCTAACAGCTGCCACAGCAGTAACCATGAAGTTAGGCAGTTGTATCGCTATGATAAACCAGTAGAATATGGTAAGAAACATAAGACATTAAGTCTCTGAAAATATATGATCCCCAATTTAATAGCTCTATAATCCTAGTTTAGGTTAGAGATTGTATGAATAAAGACTATTTGTTACACATCTTTAGTTTGACATGGTGTTAAGAAAATTCACTAAAAAAATATATAGCACTGACAGACAAATCATGTAATATGTGAGCATAAGAACACAAAATTTGAATTACCCAGGTCTGAGAATTGCATTCACTGGCACAGCTTTGCCTTTGCTCTTGCAAGACTGGAGTTTCCTTTTCACCACTGTTAGGTTGACCAGTTGGAAGGAATGTTTTGGTCTCTTAAATGGTCTGCTTAACTAAAACAGTCAACCTTTTTTTTCCTTTTATGAGAGGGAAAACAAGTTTTGAACTGTTTCTAATTGAGGATATTCTTTCTCCTCCTTGAAAAGGAAGAATTAGGAAAGAGTAGACTCAATGGCATGTCAGTGATGCCACCTAGTGTTTTCTTCTCTGTGCCTCCAGAGAAAAATTTTGTTTGCCAAAAAGTCTGAGAAGGATTTGGGAGAACAGAGTACTGCATTAAGATTGAATGCCAGTAGTGTTCAGTTCCACATAAGTAAGAGTCAGCCGTAGACCAGGAGCTTGATATTCATTTCATTTATGGGATAGGTAATATTGATCCCATTTTACAGAGAAAAGAAATAAGATTTATTGAAGTTACTTGTTTGTGTGTGGTATTGGGAATTGAACTCAGGGGGTGCTCTACCACTTATTTTAAGATAGGGTCTCACAAAGTTGCCCAGGCTGGCCTTGAACTATTGCCTCAACCTCCCAAGGTTGCTGTGGATATAGATCAGTGGTGGAGCACTTGTCTAACATGCATGAGCCCTGGGTTTTATCTCCAGTCCTGACAAAACAAAAACTAAATGTAAAACAGACCAAATCTGGACTTACAGGCATGCACCACTGCACCTGCCTTAGTGAACTTATTTTAACTTGCTCATACTTTACATATACATAGATAGCTATTCAGAATTGTTATAATTTGAACTTAGTATTATCTGATCCCAAAGTCGTTGAAGGTTAAATAGTTTGCCTAAAGTTTATTTGGTAATGGAAAAACTCATATTTAAATCTGGGTTTGTCTGTCCTTCTCTGCTCCATTTTTGTCTTCTTATAATCTGATTGGTCCTTTAAAAAGAAAGCTCTTTTTATGGAAATAATTACAAAGTTCAAGCAAACACGTGCCTTTAATTCTGTATGGGAAAACATGCCATTTTTAGAGAGTATATTAACATTTGGTTTTACGTCAACAATATGTGGCCATAGGTGTTCTAGCATCTGACATAAAACCTGTCATATAAAAAGTCTTTGAGAGAACTGAAAAAAGTAGTAACAAGTATGGTTGTAAGCTGATAACTTTTGTTTTTGTTTTGAGAGGGAAAAAGTGTAGTGAAAGTGAAGGTATATGAATAAATGTCTAAAGAATTAACAAAATGGTAAGCTAATTTTGTTCTTTAAAATCAAGTTTGTACAAAGATAATTCAATTAAAACTTCTCCCTAGGATACCATGTCAAGACTGAAGATCAAGACTTGAGGACTTCTTCCTGGGTTAAACAATTTGATAGAACTTCCAGATTTAATCCTCAGGTATATTTCAAGGTTGAAACATTAAAAGGAGATTTAAAATCATCATTATTTTGATTTCTAAAACTGTAACTGGTTGTTAACTACTACCTCTAGGAAGCCAAAGAATGGCAGTTACATGCACATTTGAACAACTGTCCATTTTTAGAGATTCTGCTGTGATGCCTGATGCTTCAAGGCTTAAAGACAGAATGTGATATGTGATATGGAAAAGAGTAACTT
>NW_027525340.1:0-20771 GCF_052094955.1 Ictidomys tridecemlineatus | reverse complement strand
TGATACTTTCAGGTAATGATCAGTACACCAAACCCACTTGGCTCGCCAAATTTCGTTCTTCTAGGTTAAACCTTTCGTTTGCAGTAACTGGTTTCATTTTGAGGTTTCACTCTGTTTTCTCAGATAGGGATACATGTATTTGGAACTCTAAATCAAACATGGTTTGTGCTAGCTCTTTGAAACTTGAAACAATAAAGCAGTTTCAAGTTCTATCTCTATGGTTTGTTTGCTGTTGATGTAGCCCAAAGCAGAGACTGGCGAGAATCACTTTCATGGATAGGGCCTGCCAGGCTTCCAAAAAACTACGAGTTGCCTGAAATCTCAGCAAAGACTTTTTCACCCAATCTTGATGATACTTTCAGGTAATGATGAGTACACCAATCCCACTTGGCTCGCCAAATTTCGTTCTTCTAGGTTAAACCATTCGTTTGCAGTAACCATTTTCATTTTGAGGTTTCACTCTGTTTTCTCCTATAGGGATACATGTATTTGGAACTCTAAATCAAACACGGTTTGTGCTAGCTCCTTGAAACTTGACACAATAAAGCAGTTTCAAGTTCTTTTTTTATGGTTTGTTTGCTGTTGATGTAGCCCAAAGCAGAGACTGGCGAGAATCACTTTCATGGAAAGGGCCTGCCAGGCTTCCAAAAAACTGCAAGTTGCCTGAAATCTCAGCAAACACTTTTTCACCCAATCTTGATGATACTTTCAGGTAATGATCAGTACACCAATCCCACTTGGCTCGCCAATTTTCGTTTTCTAGGTTAAACCATTCGTTTGCAGTAACCGTTTTCATTTTGAGGTTTCACTCTGTTTTCTCCTATAGGGATACATGTATTTGGAACTGTAAATCAAACACGGTTTGTGCTAGCTCTTTGAAACTTGACACAATAAAGCAGTATCAAGTTCTATCTCTATGGTTTCTTTGCTGTTGATGTAGCCCTAAGCAGAGACTGGCGAGAATCACTTTCATGGAAAGGGCCTGCCAAGCTTCCAAAAAACTACGAGTTTCCTGAAATCTCAGCAAACACTTTTTCACCCAATCTTGATGATACTTTCAGGTAATGATCAGTACCCCAATCCCACTTGGCTCGCCAAATTTAGTTCTTCTAGGTTAAACCGTTCGTTTGCAGTAACCGTTTTCATTTTGAGGTTTCACTCTGTTTTCTCCTATAGGGAAACATGTATTTGGAACTGTAAATCAAACACGGTTGTGCTAGCTCTTTGAAACTTGCCACAATAAAGCAGTTTCAAGTTCTATCTCTATGGTTTGTTTGTTGTTGATGTAGCCCTAAGCAGAGACTGGCGAGAATCACTTTCATAAGAAGGTCCTGCCAAGCTTCCAGAAAAGTACGAGTTACCTGAAATCTCAACAAACACTTTTTCACCCAATCTTGATGATACTTTCAGGTAATGATCAGTACACCAATCCCACTTGGATCGCCAAATTTCGTTCTTCTAGGTTAAACCGTTCGTTTGCAGTAACCGGTTTCATTTTGAGGTTTCACTCTGTTTTCTCCTATAGGGATACATTTATTTGGAACTCTAAATCAAACACGGTTTGTGCTAGCTCTTTGAAACTTGACACAATAAAGCAGTTTCAAGTTCTATTTCTATGGTTTGTTTGCTGTTGATGTAGCCCTAAGCAGAGACTGGCGAGAATCACTCTCATGGAAAGGGGTTGCCAAGCTTCCAAAAAACTACGAGTTTCCTGAAATCTCAGCAAACACTTTTTCACCCAATCTTGATGATACTTTCAGGTAATGATGAGTACCCCAGTCCCACTTGGCTCACCAAATTTCATTCTTCTAGGTTAAACCGTTCGTTTGCAGTAACCGTTTTCATTTAGAGGTTTCACTCTGTTTTCTTCTATAGGGATACATGTATTTGGAACTCTAAATCAAACACTGTTTGTGCAAGCTCTTTGAAACTAGCCACAATAAAGCAGTTTCAAGGTCTATCTCTATGGTTTGTTTGCTGTTGATGTAGCCCTAAGCAGAGACTGGCGAGAATCACTTTCATGAAAAGGTACTGCAAAGCTTCCAGAAAAGTACGAGTTGCCTGAAATCTCAACAAACACTTTTTCACCCAATCTTGATGATACTTTCAGGTAATGATCAGTACACCAATCCCACTTGGCTCGCCAAATTTCGTTCTTCTAGGTTAAACCTTTCGTTTGCAGTAACCGGTTTCATTTTGAGGTTTCACTCTGTTTTCTCAGATAGGGATACATGTTTTTGGAACTCTAAATCAAACATGGTTTGTGCTAGCTCTTTGAAACTTTAAACAATAAAGCAGTTTGAAGTTCTATCTGTATGGTTTGTTTGCTGTTGATGTAGCCCTAAGCAGAGACTGGCGAGAATCACTTTCATGGAAAGGGCCTGCCAAGCTTCCAAAAAACTACGAGTTGCCTGAAATCTCAGCAAACACTTTTTCACCCAATCTTGATGATACTTTCAGGTAATGATCAGTACACCATTCCCACCTAGCTCGCCAGATTTCGTTCTTCTAGGTTAAACCGTTCGTTTACAGTAACCGGTTTCATTTTGAGGTTTCACTCTGTTTTCTCCTATTGGGATACATGTATTTGGAACTCTAAATCAAACACGGTTTGTGCTAGCTCTTTGAAACTTGACACAATGAAGCAGTTTCAAGTTCTATCTTTATGGTTTGTTTGCTGTTGATGTAGCCCTAAGCAGAGACTGGCGAGAATCACTTTCATGGAAAGGTCCTGCAAAGCTTCCAGAAAAGTACGAGTTGCCTGAAATCTAAGCAAACACTTTTTCACCCAATCTTGAAGATACTTTCAGGTAAAGATCAGTACACCAATCTAACTTGGCTCACCTAATTTCGTTCTTCTAGGTTAAACCATTCGTTTGCAGTAACCGGTTTCATTTTGAGGTTTCACTCTGTTTTCTCCTATAGGGATACATGTATTTGGAACTCTAAATCAAACACGGTTTGTGGTAGATCTTTGAAATTTGACACAATGAAGCAGTTTCAAGTTCTATCTCTATGGTTTGTTTGCTGTTGATGTAGCCCTAAGCAGAGACCGGCGAGAATAACTTTCATGGAAAGGGCCTGCCAAGCTTCCAGAAAAGTACGAGTTGCCTAATATCTCAGCAAACACTTTTTCACCCAATCTTGATGATACTTTCAGGTAATGATGAGTACCTCAATCCCACTTGGCTCGTCAAATTTCGTTCTTCTAGGTTAAACCATTCGTTTGCAGTAACCGTTTTCAATTTGAGGTTTCACTCTGTTTTCTCCTATAGGGATACATGTATTTGGAACTCTAAATCAAACAAGGTTTGTGGTAGCTCTTTGAAACTTGACACAATAAAACAGTTCAAGTTCTATCTCTATGGTTTGTTTGCTGTTGATGTAGCCCTAAGCAGAGAGTGGCGAGAATCACTTTCATGGAAAGGGCCTGCCAGGCTTCCAAAAAACTACGAGTTGCCTGAAATCTCAGCAAAACTTTTTCACCCAATCTTGATGATTCTTTCAGGTAATGATCAGTACACCAATCCCACTTGGCTCGCCAAATTTCGTTCTTCTAGGTTAAACCTTTCGTTTGCAGTAACTGGTTTCATCTTGAGGTTTCACTCTGTTTTCTCAGATAGGGATACATGTATTTGGAACTCTAAATCAAACATGGTTTGTGCTAGCTCTTTGAAACTTGAAACAATAAAGCAGTTTCAAGTTCTATCTCTATGGTTTCTTTGCTGTTGATGTATCCCTAAGCAGAGACTGGCGAGAATCACTTTCATGGAAAGGGCCTGCCAGGCTTCCAAAAAACTACGAGTTGCCTGAAATCTCAACAAAAACTTTTTCACCCAATCTTGATGATACTTTCAGGTAATGATCAGTACAACAATCCCACTTGGCTCGCCAAATTTCGTTCTTCTAGGTTATACCGTTCATTTGCAGTAACCGTTGTCATTTTGAGGTTTCACTCTGTTTTCTCCTATTGAGATACATATACTTGGAACTCTAAATCAAACACGGTTAGTGCTAGCTCTTTGAAACTTGACACAATAAAGCAGTTTCAAGTTCTATCTGTATGGTTTGTTTGCTGTTGATGTAGCCCTAAGCAGAGACTGGCGAGAATCACTTTCATGGAAAGGGCCTGCCAGGCTTCCAAAAAACTACGAGTTTCCTGAAATCTCAGCGAACACTTTTTCACCCAATCATGATGATACTTTCAGGTAATGATCAGTACACCAATCCCACTTGGCTCGCCAATTTTTGTTTTCTAAGTTAAACCGTTCGTTTGCAGTAACCGTTTTCATTTTGAGGTTTCACTCTGTTTTCTCCTATAGGGATACATGTATTTGGAACTCTAAATCAAACACGGTTTGTGCTAGCTCTTTGAAACTTGACACAATAAAGCAGTTTCAAGTTCTATTTCTATGGTTTGTTTGCTGTTGATGTAGCCCTAAGCAGAGACTGGCGAGAATCACTTTCATGGAAAGGGGTTGCCAAGCCTCCAAAAAACTACGAGTTGCCTAAAATCACAGCAAACACTTTTTCACCCAATCTTGATGATACTTTCAGGTAATGATGAGTACCCCAATCCCACTTGGCTCGCCAAATTTCATTCTTCTAGGTTAAACCTTCGTTTGCAGTAACCGTTTTCATTTTGAGGTTTCACTCTGTTTTCTCCTATAGGGATACATGTATTTGGAACTCTAAATCAAACACGGTTTGTGCTAGCTCCTTGAAACTTGACACAATAAAGCAGTTTCAAGTTCTGTTTTTATGGTTTGTTTGCTTTTGATGTAGCCCTAAGCAGAGATTGGCGAGAATCACTTTCATGGAAAGGGCCTGCCAGGCTTCCAAAAAACTACGAGTTGCCTGAAATCTCAGCAAACACTTTTTCACCCAATCTTGATGATACTTTTAGGTAATGATCAGTACACCAATCCCACTTGGCTCGCCAATTTTTGTTTTCTAAGTTAAACCGTTCGTTTGCAGTAACCGTTTTCATTTTGAGGTTTCACTCTGTTTTCTCCTATAGGGATACATGTATTTGGAATTGTAAATCAAACACGGTTTGTGCTAGCTCTTTGAAACTTGACACAATAAAGCAGTTTCAAGTTCTATCTCTAAGGTTTGTTTGCTGTTGATGTAGCCCTAAGCAGAGACTGGCGAGAATCACTTTCATGGAAAGGGCCTGCCAAGCTTCCAAAAAACTACGAGTTGCCTGAAATCTCAACAAACACTTTTTCACCCAATCTTGATGATACTTTCAGGTAATGATCAGTACACCAATCCCACTTGGCTCGCCAAATTTCGTTCTTCTAGGTTAAACCGTTCATTTGCAGTAACCGTTTTCATTTTGAGGTTTCACTCTGTTTTCTCCTATAGGGATACATGTATTTGGAACTGTAAATCAAACACGGTTTGTGCTAGCTCTTTGAAACTTGCCACAATAAAGCAGTTTCAAGTTCTATCTCTATGGTTTGTTTGTTGTTGATGTAGCCCTAAGCAGAGACTGGCGAGAATCACTTTCATAAAAAGGTCCTGCCAAGCTTCCAGAAAAGTACGAGTTACCTGAAATCTCAACAAACACTTTTTCACCCAATCTTGATGATACTTTCAGGTAATGATCAGTACACCAATCCCACTTGTCTTGCCAAATTTCGTTCTTCTAGGTTAAACCGTTCGTTTGCAGTAACCGGTTTCATTTTGAGGTTTCACTCTGTTTTCTCCTATAGGGATACATTTATTTGGAACTCTAAATCAAACACGGTTTGTGCTAGCTCTTTGAAACTTGACACAATAAAGCAGTTTCAAATTCTATCTCTATTGTTGGTTTGCTGTTGATGTAGCCCTAAGCAGAGACTGGCGAGAATCACTTTCATGGAAAGGGCTTGCCAAGCTTCCAAAAAACTACGAGTTTCCTGAAATCTCAGCAAACACTTTTTCACCCAATCTTGATGATACTTTCAGGTAATGATGAGTACCTCAATCCCACTTGGCGCGCCAAATTTCGTTCTTGTAGGTTAAACAATTCGTTTGCAGTAACCGTTTTCATTTTGAGGTTTCACTCTGTTTTCTCCTATAGGGATACATGTATTTGGAACTCTAAATCAAACACGGTGTGTGCTAGCTCTTTGAAACTTGACACAATAAAGCAGTTTCAAGTTCTATCTCTATGGTTTGTTTCCTGTTGATGTAGCCCTAAGCAAAGACTGGCGAGAATCACTTTCATGGAAAGGGCCTGCCAGGCTTCCAAAAAACTACGAGTTGCCTGAAATCTCAGCAAACACTTTTTCAACCAATCTTGATGATACTTTCAGGTAATGATCAGTACACTTGGCTCGCCAAATTTCGTTCTTCTAGGTTAAACCGTTCGTTTGCAGTAACCGTTTTCATTTTGAGGTTTCACTCTGTTTTCTCCTATTGAGATACAGGTATTTGGAACTCTAAATCGAACACGGTTTGTGCTAGCTCTTTGAAACTTGACACAATAAAGCAGTTTCAAGTTCTATCTCTATGGTTTGTTTGCTGTTGATGTAGCCCTAAGCAGAGACTGGCGAGAATCACTTTCATGGAAAGGGCCTGCCAAGCTTCCAGAAAAGTACGAGTTGCCTGAAATCTGAACAAACACTTTTTCACCCAATCTTCATGATACTTTCAGGTAATGATCAGTAAACCAATCCCACTTGGCTTGCCAAATTTCGTTCTTCTAGGTTAAACCGTTCGTTTACAGTAACTGTTTTCATTTTGAGGTTTCACTCTGTTTTCTCCTATTGGGATACATGTATTTGGAACTCTAAATGAAACACGGTTTGTGCTAGCTCTTTGATACTTGACACAATAAAACAGTTTCAAGATCTATCGCTATGGTTTGTTTGCTGTTGATGTAGCCCTAAGCAGAGACTGGCGAGGATCACTTTCATGGAAAGGTCCTGCCAAGCTTCCAGAAAAGTACGAGTTGCCTGAAATCTCAACAAACACTTTTTCAACTAATCTTGATGATACTTTCAGGTAATGATCAGTACACCAATCCCACTTGCCTCGCCTAATTTCGTTCTTCTAGGTTAAACCGTTCGTTTGCAGTACCCGGTTTCATTATGAGGTTTCACTCTGTTTTCTCCTATAGGGATACATGTATTTGGAACTCTAAATCATACACGGTTTGTGCTAGCTCTTTGAAACTTGACACAATAAAGAAGTTTCAAGTTCTATCTCTATGGTTTGTTTGTTGTTGATGTAGGCCTAAGCAGAGACTGGCGAGAATCACTTTCATGGAAAGGGCCTGCCAAGCTTCCAGAAAAGAACGAGTTGCCTGAAATCTCAACAAACACTTTTTCACCCAATCATGATGATACTTTCAGGTAATGATCAGTACACCAATCCCACTTGGCTCGCCAAATTTAGTTCTTCTAGGTTAAACCGTTTGTTTGCAGTAACCGTTTTCATTTTGAGGTTTCAGTCTGTTTTCTCCAATAGGGATACATGTATTTGGAACTCTAAATCAAACACGGTTTGTGCTAGCTCTTTGAAACTTGACACAATAAAGCAGTTTCAAGTTCTCTCGCTATGGTTTGTTTGCTGTTGATGTAGCCCTAAGCAGAGACTGGCGAGAATCACTTTCATGGAAAGGGTCTGCCAAGCTTCCAAAAAACTACGAGTTACCTGAAATCTCAGCAAACACTTTTTCACCCAATCTTGATGATACTTTCAGGTAATGAAAAGTACACCAATTTCACTTGGCTGGCCAAATTTCGTTCTTCTAGGTTAAACCGTTCGTTTGCAGTAACCGTTTTCATTTTGAGGTTTCAGTCTGTTTTCTCCAATAGGGATACATGTATTTGGAACTCTAAATCAAACACGGTTTGTGCTAGCTCTTTGAAACTTGACACAGTAAAGCAGTTTTAAGTTCTTTCTCTATGGTTTGTTTGCTTTTCATGTAGCCCTACGCAGAGACTGGCGAGAATCACTTTCATGGAAAGGTCCTGTAAAGCTTCCAGAAAACTACGAGTTGCCTGAAATCTCAGAAAACACTTTTTCACCAAATCTTCATGATACTTTCTGGTAATAATCAGTACACCAATCCCACTTGGCTCGGCAAATTTCGTTCTTCTAGGTTAAACCGTTCGTTTGCAGTAACCGTATTCATTTTGAGGTTTCACTCTGTTTTTTCCTTTTGGGATACTTGTATTTGGAACTCTAAATCAAACACGGTTTCTGCTAGCTCTTTGAAACTTGACACAATAAAGCAGTTTCAAGTTCTTTCTCTATGGTTTGTTTGCTGTTGATGTAGACCTAAGCAGAGACTGGCGAGAAACACTTTCATGGAAAAGGCCTGCCCTAGCTTCCAAAAAACTACGAGTTGCCTGAAATATAATCAAACACTTTTTCACCCAATATTGATGATACTTTTCAGGTAACGATCAGTACTCCAATCCCACTTGGTTCGCCAATTTTCGTTCTTCTAGGTTAAACCATTCGTTTGCAGTAACCGTCTTCATTTTGAGGTTTCACTCTGTTTTCTCCTAAAGAGATACATGTATTTTGAAATCTAAATCAAACACGGTTTGTGCTAGCTCTTTAAAACTTGACATAATAAAGCAGTTTCAAATTCTATCTCTATGGTTTGTTTGTTGTTGATGTAGCCCTAAGCAGAGACTGGTGAGAATCACTTTCATAAAAAGGTCCTGCCAAGCTTCCAGAAAAGTACGAGTTACCTGAAATCTCAACAAACACTTTTTCACCCAATCTTGATTATACTTTCAGGTAATGATGAGTACACCAATCCCACTTGGCTCGCCAAATTTCGTTCTTCTAGGTTAAACCGTTCGTTTGCAGTAACCATTTTCATTTTGAGGTTTCACTCTGTTTCTCCTATAGGGATACATGTATTTGGAACTCTAAATCAAACACGGTTTGTGCTAGCTCCTTGAAACTTGACACAATAAAGCAGTTTCAAGTTCTTTTTTTATGGTTTGTTTGCTGTTGATGTAGCCCTAAGCAGAGACTGGCGAGAATCACTTTCATGGAAAGGGCCTGCCAGGCTTCCAAAAAACTACAAGTTGCCTGAAATCTCAACAAACACTTTTTCACCCAATCTTGATGATACTTTCAGGTAATGATCAGTACACCAATCCCACTTGGCTCGCCAATTTTCGTTTTCTAGGTTAAACCGTTCGTTTGCAGTAACCGTTTTCATTTTGAGGTTTCACTCTGTTTTCTCCTATAGGGATACATTTATTTGGAACTCTAAATCAAACACGGTTTGTGCTACCTCTTGAAACTTCACACAATAAAGCAGTTTCAAATTCTATCTCTATTGTTGGTTTGCTGTTGATGTAGCCCTAAGCAGAGACTGGCGAGAATCACTTTCATGGAAAGGGCTTGCCAAGCTTCCAAAAAACTACGAGTTTCCTGAAATCTCAGCAAACACTTTTTCACCCAATCTTGATGATACTTTCAGGTAATGATGAGTACCTCAATCCCACTTGGCGCGCCAAATTTCGTTCTTCTAGATTAAACAATTCGTTTGCAGTAACCGTTTTCATTTTGAGGTTTCACTCTGTTTTCTCCTATAGGGATACATGTATTTGGAACTCTAAATCAAACACGGTGTGTGCTAGCTCTTTGAAACTTGACACAATAAAGCAGTTTCAAGTTCTATCTCTATGGTTTGTTTCCTGTTGATGTAGCCCTAAGCAAAGACTGGCGAGAATCACTTTCATGGAAAGGGCCTGCCAGGCTTCCAAAAAACTACGAGTTGCCTGAAATCTCAGCAAACACTTTTTCACCCAATCTTGATGATACTTTCAGGTATTGATCAGTACACTTGGCTCGCCAAATTTCGTTCTTCTAGGTTAAACCGTTCGTTTGCAGTAACTGTTTTCATTTTGAGGTTTCACTCTTTTTTCTCCTATTGAGATACAGGTATTTGGAACTCTAAATCGAACACGGTTTGTGCTAGCTCTTTGAAACTTGACACAATAAAGCAGTTTCAAGTTCTATCTCTATGGTTTGTTTGCTGTTGATGTAGCCCTAAGCAGAGACTGGCGAGAATCACTTTCATGGAAAGGGCCTGCCAAGCTTCCAGAAAACTACGAGTTGCCTGAAATCTCAACAAACACTTTTTCACCCAATCTTCATGATACTTTCAGGTAATGATCAGTAAACCAATCCCACTTGGCTTGCCAAATTTCGTTCTTCTAGGTTAAACCGTTCGTTTACAGTAACTGTTTTCATTTTGAGGTTTCACTCTGTTTTCTCCTATTGGGATACATGTATTTGGAACTCTAAATGAAACACGGTTTGTGCTAGCTCTTTGAAACTTGACACAATAAAGCAGTTTCAAGATCTATCGCTATGGTTTGTTTGCTGTTGATGTAGCCCTAAGCAGAGACTGGCGAGGATCACTTTCATGGAAAGGTCCTGCCAAGCTTCCAGAAAAGTACGAGTTGCCTGAAATCTCAACAAACACTTTTTCAACTAATCTTGATGATACTTTCAGGTAATGATCAGTACACCAATCCCACTTGCCTCGCCTAATTTCGTTCTTCTAGGTTAAACCGTTCGTTTGCAGTACCTGGTTTCATTATGAGGTTTCACTCTGTTTTCTCCTATAGGGATACATGTATTTGGAACTCTAAATCATACACGGTTTGTGCTAGCTCTTTGAAACTTGACACAATAAAGAAGTTTCAAGTTCTATCTCTATGGTTTGTTTGTTGTTGATGTAGGCCTAAGCAGAGACTGGCGAGAATCACTTTCATGGAAAGGGCCTGCCAAGCTTCCAGAAAAGAACGAGTTGCCTGAAATCTCAACAAACACTTTTTCACCCAATCATGATGATACTTTCAGGTAATGATCAGTACACCAATCCCACTTGGCTCGCCAAATTTAGTTCTTCTAGGTTAAACCGTTCGTTTGCAGTAACCGTTTTCATTTTGAGGTTTCAGTCTGTTTTCTCCAATAGGGATACATGTATTTGGAACTCTAAATCAAACACGGTTTGTGCTAGCTCTTTGAAACTTGACACAATAAAGCAGTTTCAAGTTCTCTCGCTATGGTTTGTTTGCTGTTGATGTAGCCCTAAGCAGAGACTGGCGAGAATCACTTTCATGGAAAGGGCCTGCCAAGCTTCCAGAAAACTACGAGTTACCTGAAATCTCAGCAAACACTTTTTCACCCAATCTTGATGATACTTTCAGGTAATGATCAGTACACCAATTTCACTTGGCTGGCCAAATTTCGTTCTTCTAGGTTAAACCGTTCGTTTGCAGTAACCGTTTTCATTTTGAGGTTTCAGTCTGTTTTCTCCAATAGGGATACATGTATTTGGAACTCTAAATCAAACACGGTTTGTGCTAGCTCTTTGAAAGTTGACACAGTAAAGCAGTTTTAAGTTCTTTCTCTATGGTTTGTTTGCTTTTGATGTAGCCCTACGCAGAGACTGGCGAGAATCACTTTCATGGAAAGGTCCTGTAAAGCTTCCAGAAAACTACGAGTTGCCTGAAATCTCAGAAAACACTTTTTCACCAAATCTTCATGATACTTTCTGGTAATAATCAGTACTCCAATCCCACTTGGCTCGGCAAATTTCGTTCTTCTAGGTTAAACCGTTCGTTTGCAGTAACCGTATTCATTTTGAGGTTTCACTCTGTTTTTTCCTTTTGGGATACTTGTATTTGGAACTCTAAATCAAACACGGTTTCTGCTAGCTCTTTGAAACTTGACACAATAAAGCAGTTTCAAGTTCTTTCTCTATGGTTTGTTTGCTGTTGATGTAGACCTAAGCAGAGACTGGCGAGAAACACTTTCATGGAAAAGGCTGCCTAGCTTCCAAAAAACTACGAGTTGCCTGAAATATAATCAAACACTTTTTCACCCAATATTGATGATACTTTCAGGTAACGATCAGTACTCCAATCCCACTTGGTTCGCCAATTTTCGTTCTTCTAGGTTAAACCATTCGTTTGCAGTAACCGTTTTCATTTTGAGTTTTCACTCTGTTTTCTCCTAAAGAGATACATGTATTTTGAAATCTAAATCAAACACGGTTTGTGCTAGCTCTTTGAAACTTGACACAATAAAGCAGTTTCAAGTCTATCCCTATGGTTTGTTTGCTGTTGATGTAGCCCTAAGCAGAGCCTGGCGAGAATCACTTTCATGGAAAGGGATTGCCAAGCTTCCAAAAAAATACGAGTTTCTTGAAATCTCAGCAAACACTTTTTCACCCAATCTTGATGATGCTTTCAGGTAATAATGAGTACCCCAATCCCACTTGGCTCACCAAATTTTGTTCTTCTAGGTAAAACCGTTCGTTTGCAGTAACCGTTTTCATTTTGAGGTTTCACTCTGTTTTCTCCTATTGGGATATATGTATTTGGAACTCTAAATCAAACACGGTTTGTGCTAGCTCTTTGAAACTTGACACAATAAAGCAGTTTCAAGTTCTGTCACTATGGTTTGTTTGCTGTTGATGTAGCCCTAAGCAGAGACTGGCGAGAATCACTTTCATTGAAAGGTCTTGCCAAGTTTCCAAAAAACTACGAGTTGCCTGAAATCTCAGCAAACACTTTTTCACCCAATCTTGATGATACTTTCAGGTAATGATCAGTTAACCAATCCCACTTGGCTTGCCAAATTTCGTTCTTCTAGGTTAAACCGTTCGTTTGCAGTAACCGTTTTCATTTAGAGGTTTAAAACTGTTTTCTACCAAAGGGATACATGTATTTGGAACCCTAAATAAAACACGGTTTGTCCTAGCTCTTTGAAACGTGCCACAATAAAGCAGTTTCAAGTTCTATCTCTATGGTTTGTTTGCTATTGATGTAGCCCTAAGCAGAGACTGGCGAGAATCACTTTCATGGAAAGGGCCTGACAGGCTTCCAAAAAACTACGAGTTTCCTGAAATTTCAACAAACACTTTTTCACCCAATCTTGATGATACTTTCAGGTAATGGTCAGTACACCAATACCACTTGGATCGCCAAATTTCGTTCTTCTAGGTTAAACCGTTCGTTTGCAGTAAACGTTTTTATTTTGAGGTTTCACTCTGTTTTCTCCTATTGGGATACATGTATTTGGAACTCTAAATCAAACACTGTTAGTGCTAGCTCTTTGAAATTTGACACAATAAAGCAGCTTCAAGTTATATCCCTAAGGTTTGTTTGCTGTTGATGTAGCCCTAAGCAGAGACTGGCGAGAATCACTTTCATTGAAAGGACTTGCCAAGCTTCCAAAAAACTACGAGTTGCCTGAAATCTCAGCAAACACTTTCTCACCCAATCTTGATGATACTTTAAAGGGAATGATCAGTACAGCAATCCCACTTCGCTCACCAAATTTCGTTCTTGTAGGTTAAACCGTTCGTTTGCAGTAACCGTTTTAATTTTGAGGTTTCACTCTGTTTTCTCCTATAGGGATACATGTATTTGGAACTCTAAATCAAACACGGTTTGTGCTAGCTCTTTGAAACTTGACACAATAAAGCAGTTTCAAGTTCTATCTCTATGGTTTGTTTGCTGTTGATGTAGCCCTAAGCAGAGACTGGCGAGAATCACTTTCATGGAAAGGGCCTGCCAAGCTTCCAAATAACTACGAGTTGCCTTAAATCTCAGCAAACACTTTTTCACCCAATCTTGATGATACTTTCAGGTAATGATCAGTACACCAGTCCCATTTGGCTCGCCAAATTTCATTCTTTTAGGTTAAACCGTTCGTTTGCAGTATCCGGTTCCATTTTGAGGTTTCACTCTGTTTTCTCCTATAGGGATACATGTATTTGGAACTCTAAATCAAACACGGTTTGTGCTAGCTCTTTAAAACTTGACACAATACAGCAATTTCAAGTTCTATCTCTATGGTTTGTTTGCTGTAGATGTAGCCCTAAGCACAGACTGACGAGAATCACTTTCATGGAAAGGGCCTGCCAAGCTTCCAAAAAACTACGAGTTGCCTGAAATCTCAGCAAACACTTTTTCACACAATCTTGATGATACTTTGAGGTAATGATCAGTACACCAATCCAACTTGGCTCGCCAAATTTAGTTCTTCTAAATTAAACCGTTCGTTTGCAGTAACCGGTTTCATTTTGAGGTTTCACTCTGATTTCTCCTACAGGGATACATGTATTTGGAACTCTAAATCAAACACGGTTTGTGCTAGCTCTTTGAAACTTGACACAATAAAGCAGTTTCAAGTTCTATCTCTACGGTTTGTTTGCTGTAGATGTAGACCTAAGCAGAGACTGGCGAGAATCACTTTCATGGACAGGGCCTGCCAAGCTTCCAAAAAACTACGAGTTGCCTGAAATCTCAGCAAACACTTTTTCACCCAATCTTGATGATACTTTCAGGTAATGATCAGTACACCAATCCCACTTGGCTCTCCAAATTTCGTTCTTCTAGGTTAAACCGTTCGTTTGCAGTAACCGGTTTCATTTTGAGGTTTCACTCTGTTTTCTCCTATAGGGATACATGTATTTGGAACTCTAAATCAAACACGGTTTGTGCTAGCTCTTTGAAACTTGACACAATAAAGCAGTTTCAAGTTCTATCTCTATGGTTTGTTTGCTGTTGATGTAGCCCTAAGCAGAGACAGCAAGAATCACTTTCATGGAAAAGCCCTGCCAAGCTTCCAAAAAACTACGAGTTGCATGAAATCTCAGCAAACACTTTCTCACCCAATGTTGATGATACTTTCATGCAATGATCACTACACCAATCACACTTGGCTCGCCAAATTTCGTTCTTCAAGGTGAAACCGTTCGTTTGCAGTAACCGTTTTCATTTTGAGGTTTCACTCTGTTTTCTCCTATAGGGATACATGTAATTGGAACTCTAAATCAAACACGGTTTGTGCTAGCTCTTTGAAACTTGACACAATACAGAAGTTTCAAGTTCTATCTCTATGGTTTGTTTGCTGTTGATGTAGCCCTAAGCAGAGACTGACGAGAATCACTTTCATGGAAAGGGCCTGCCAAGATTCCAAAAAACTACGCGTTGCCTGAAATCTCAGCAAACACTTTTTCACCCAATCTTGATGATACTTTCAGGTAATGATCAGTACACCAATCCCACTTGGCTCGCCAAATTTCGTTCTTCTAGGTTAAACCGTTCGTTTGCAGTAACCGTTTTCATTTTGAGTTTTCACTCTTTTTTCTCCTATAGGGATACATGTATTTGGAACTCTAAATCAAACACGGTTTGTGCTAGCTCTTTGAAACTTGACACCATAAAGCAGTTTCAAGTTCTATCTCTATGGTTTGTTTGCTGTTGATGTAGACCTAAGCAGAGACTCGCGAAAATCACTTTTATGGACAAGGCCTGCCAAGCTTCCAAAAAACTATGAGTTTCCTGAAATCTCAGCAAACACTTTTTCACCCAATCTTGATGATACTTTCAGGTAATGATCAGTACACCAATCCCACTTGGCTCGCCAAATTTCGTTTTTCTAGGTTAAACCGTTCATTTGCAGTAACCAGTTACATTTTGAGGTTTCACTCTGTTTTCTCCTATAGGGATACATGTATTTGGAACTCTAAATCAAACACGGTTTGTGCTAGCTCTTTCAAACTTGACACAATAATGCAGTTTCAACTTGTATCTCTATGGTTTGTTTGCTGTTGATGTAGCCCTAAGCAAAGACTGGCGAGAATCACTTTCATGGAAAGGGCCTGCCAAGCTTCCAAAAAACTACGAGTTGCCTGAAATCTCAGCAATCACTTTTTCACCCAATCTTGATGATACTTTCAGGTAATGATCAGTACACCAATCCCACTTGGCTCGCCAAATTTCGTTCTTCTAGGTTAAACTGTTCGTTTGCAGTAACTGGTTTTATTTTGAGGTTTCACTCTGTTTTCTCCTATAGGGATACATGTATTTGGAACTCTAAATCAAACACGGTTTGTGCTAGGTCTTTGAAACTTGACACAATAAAGCAGTTTCAAGTTCTATCTTTATGGTTTGTTTGCTGTTGATGTAGCCCTAAGCGGAGACGGCGAGAATCACTTTCAGTTAAAGGGCCTGCCAAGCTTCCAAAAAACTACGAGTTGCATGAAATCTCAGCAAATACTTTCTCACCCAATCTTGATGATACTTTCCTGTAATGATCAGTACACCAATCCCACTTAACTTGCCAAATTTCGTTCTTCTAGGTTAAACCGTTCGTTTGCAGTAACCGTTTTCATTTTGAGGTTTCACTCTGTTTTCTCCTATAGGGATACATGTATTTGGAACTCTAAATCAAACACAGTTTGTGCTAGCTCTTTCAAACTTGACTCAATAAAGCAGTTTCAAGTTCTATCTCTATGGTTTGTTTGCTGTTGATGTAGCCCTAAGAAGAGACAGCGAGAATCACTTTCATGGAAAGGCCCTGCGAAGCTTCCAAAAAACTACGAGTTGCCTGAAATCTCAGCAAACACTTTCTCACCCAATCTTGATGATACTTTCAGGTAATAATCAGTACACCAATCCCACTTGGCTCGCCAAATTTCGTTCTTCTAGGTTAAACCGTTCGTTTGCAGTAACCGTTTTCATTTTGAGGTTTCGCTCTGTTTTCTCCTATAAGGATACATGTATTTGGAACTCTAAATCAAACACGGTTTGTGCTAGCTCTTTGAAACTTGACACAATACAGCAGTTTCAAGTTCTATCTCTATGGATTGTTTGCTGTTCATGTAGCCCTATCAGAGACTGGCGAGATTCACTTTCTTGGAAAAGGCCTAAAAGCTTTTAAAAAACTTAGAGTTGCCTGAAATCTCAGCAAACACTTTTTCACCCAATCCTGATGATACTTTCAGGTAATGATCAGTACACCAATCCCACTTGGCTCGCCAAATTTCGTTCTTCTAGGTTAAACCGTTCGTTTGCAGTAACCGTTTTCATTTTGAGTTTTCACTCTTTTTTCTCCTATAGGGATACATGTATTTGGAACTCTAAATCAAACACGGTTTGTGCTAGCTCTTTGAAACTTGACACAATAAAGCAGTTTCAAGTTCTATCTCTATTGTTTGTTTGCTGTTGATGTAGACCTAAGCAGAGACTGGCGAAAATCACTTGTATGGACAAGGCCTGCCAAGCTTCCAAAAAACTACGAGTTGCCTGAAATCTCAGAAAACACTTTTTCACCCAATCTTGATGATACATTCAGGTAATGATCAGTACACGAATCCCACTTGGCTCGCCAAATTTCGTTTTTCTAGGTTAAACCGTTCGTTTGCAGTAACCAGTTACATTTTGAGGTTTCACTCTGTTTTCTCCTATAGGGATACATGTATTTGGAACTCTAAATCAAACACGGTTTGTGCTAGCTCTTTCAAACTTGACACAATAATGCAGTTTCAACTTGTATCTCTATGGTTTGTTTGCTGTTGATGTAGGCCTAAGCAGAGACAGCGAGAATCACCTTCATGGAAAGGCCCTGCCAAGCTTCCAAAAAACTACGAGTTGCCTGAAATCTCAGCAAACACTTTCTCACCCAATCTTGATGATACTTTCATGTAATGATCATTACACCAATCACACTTGGCTCGCCAAATTTAGTTCTTCTAGGTTAAACCGTTCGTTTGCAGTAACCGTTTTCATTTTGAGGTTTCACTCTGTTTTCTCCTATAGGGATACATGTATTTGGAACTCTAAATCAAACACGGTTTGTGCTAGCTCTTTGAAACTTGACACAATAAAGCACTTTCAAGTTCTATCTCTATGGTTTGTTTGCTGTTGATGTAGCCCTAAGCAGAGACGGCGAGAATCACTTTCATAGAAAGGGCCTGCCAAGCTTCCAAAAAACTACGAGTTGCCTGAAATCTCAGCAAACACTTTTTCACCCAATCTTGATGATACTTTCATCTAATGATCAGTACACCAATCCCACTTGGCTCGACAAATTTCGTTCTTCTAGGTTAAACCGTTCGTTTGCAGTAACCGTTTTCATTTTGAGGTTTCACTCTGTTTTCTCCTATAGGGATACATGTATTTGGAACTCTAAATCAAACACGGTTTGTGCTAGCTCTTTGAAACTTGACACAATAAAGCAGTTTCAAGTTCTATCTCTATGGTTTGTTTGCTGTTGATGTAGACCTAAGCAGAGACTGGCGAAAATCACTTGTATGGACAAGGCCTGCCAAGCTTCCAAAAAACTACGAGTTGCCTGAAATCTCAGAAAACACTTTTTCACCCAATCTTGATGATACATTCAGGTAATGATCAGTACACGAATCCCACTTGGCTCGCCAAATTTCGTTTTTCTAGGTTAAACCGTTCGTTTGCAGTAACCAGTTACATTTTGAGGTTTCACTCTGTTTTCTCCTATAGGGATACATGTATTTGGAACTCTAAATCAAACACGGTTTGTGCTAGCTCTTTCAAACTTGACACAATAATGCAGTTTCAACTTGTATCTCTATGGTTTGTTTGCTGTTGATGTAGGCCTAAGCAGAGACAGCGAGAATCACTTTCATGGAAAGGCCCTGCCAAGCTTCCAAAAAACTACGAGTTGCCTGAAATCTCAGCAAACACTTTCTCACCCAATCTTGATGATACTTTCATGTAATGATCATTACACCAATCACACTTGGCTCGCCAAATGTAGTTCTTCTAGGTTAAACCGTTCGTTTGCAGTAACCGTTTTCATTTTGAGGTTTCACTCTGTTTTCTCCTATAGGGATACATGTATTTGGAACTCTAAATCAAACACGGTTTGTGCTAGCTCTTTGAAACTTGACACAATAAAGCACTTTCAAGTTCTATCTCTATGATTTGTTTGCTGTTGATGTAGCCCTAAGCAGAGACGGCGAGAATCACTTTCATAGAAAGGGCCTGCCAAGCTTCCAAAAAACTACGAGTTGCCTGAAATCTCAGCAAACACTTTTTCACCCAATCTTGATGATACTTTCATCTAATGATCAGTACACCAATCCCACTTGGCTCGACAAATTTCGTTCTTCTAGGTTAAACCGTTCGTTTGCAGTAACCGTTTTCATTTTGAGGTTTCACTCTGTTTTCTTCTATAGGGATACATGAATTTTGAACACTAAATCAAACATGGTTTGTGCTAGGTCTTTGAAACTTGACACAATAAAGCAGTTTCAAGTTCTATCTCTATGGTTTGTTTGCTGTTGATGTAGCCCGAAGCACAGACGGCGAGAATCACTTTCATGGAAAGGGACTGACAAGCTTCCAAATAACTACGAGTTGCCTGAAATCTCAGCAAACACTTTTTCACCCAATCTTGATGATACTTTCAGGTAATGATCAGTACACCAATCCCACTTGGCTCACCAAATTTCGTTCTTCTAGGTTAAACCGTTCCTTTACAGTAACCGTTTTCATTTTGAGGTTTCACTCTGTTTTCTCCTATAGGGATACATGTATTTGGAACTCTAAATCAAACACGGTTTGTGCTAGGTCTTTGAAACTTGACACAATAAAGCAGTTTCAAGTTCTATCTTTATGGTTTGTTTGCTGTTGATGTAGCCCTAAGCGGAGACGGCGAGAATCACTTCCAGTTAAAGGGCCTGCCAAGCTTCCAAAAAACTACGAGTTGCATGAAATCTCAGCAAATACTTTCTCACAAAATCTTGATGATACTTTCCTGTAATGATCAGTACACCAATCCCACTTAACTTGCCAAATTTCGTTCTTCTAGGTTAAACCGTTCGTTTGCAGTAATCGTTTTCATTTTGAGGTTTCACTCTGTTTTCTCCTATAGGGATACATGTATTTGGAACTCTAAATCAAACACAGTTTGTGCTAGCTCTTTCAAACTTGACACAATAAAGCAGTTTCAAGTTCTATCTCTATGGTTTGTTTGCTGTTGATGTAGCCCTAAGAAGAGACAGCGAGAATCACTTTCATGGAAAGGCCCTGCGAAGCTTCCAAAAAACTACTAGTTGCCTGAAATCTCACCAAACACTTTTTCACCCAATCTTGATGATACTTTCAGGTAATGATCAGTACACCAATCCCACTTGCCTCGCCAAATTTCGTTCTTCTAGGTTAAACCGTTCGTTTGCAGTAACCGCTTACATTTTGAGGTTTCACTCTGTTTTCTTCTATAGGGATACATGTATTTGGAACTCTAAATCAAACACGGTTTCTGCTAGCTCTTTGAAACTTGACACAATACAGCAGTTTCAAGTTCTATCTCTGTGGTTTTTTTGCTGTTGATGTAGCCCTAAGGAGAGAATGGCGAGTATCACTTTCATGGAAAGGGCCTGCCAAGCTTCCAAAAAACTACGAGTTGCCTGAAATCTCAGAAGACACTTTTTCACCCAATCTTGATGATACTTTCAGGTAATGATCAGTACACCAATCTCACTTGGCTTGCCAAATTTCGTTCTTCTAGGTTAAACCGTTCGTTTGCAGTAACCGTTTTCATTTTGAGGTTTCACTCTGTTTTCTCCTATAGGGATACATGTATTTGGAACTCTAAATCAAACACGGTTTGTGCTAGCTCTTTGAAACTTGACAAAATACAGCAGTTTCAAGTTCTATCTCTGTGTTTTTTTTTGCTGTTGATGTAGCCCTTAGCAGAGACTGGCGAGATTCACTTTCATGGAAAGGGCCTGCCAAGCTTCCAAAAAACTACGAGTTGCCTGAAATCTCAGCAAACACTTTTTCACCCAATCTTGATGATACTTTCTGGTAATGATCAGTACACCAAGCCCACTTGGCTCGCCAAATTTCGTTCTTCTAGGTTAAACCGTTCGTTGGCAGTAACCGGTTTCATTTTGAGGTTTCACTCTGTTTTCTCCTATAGGGATACATGTATTTGGAACTCTAAATCAAACA
>NW_027525339.1:0-20783 GCF_052094955.1 Ictidomys tridecemlineatus | reverse complement strand
TTTCTTGTGTAAAGTTTCAAAGAGCTAGCACAAACCGTGCTTGATTTAGAGTTTTAAATACATTCATCCCTATAGGAGAAAACAGAGTGAAACCTAAAAATGAAAACGGTTACTGCAAACGAACGAAATTTGGTAGCCAAGTGGTTTTTGTGTACTGATCATTACCTGAAAGAATCATCAAGATTGGTTGAAAAAATGTTGGCTGAGATTTCAGAAAACTCGTAGTTTTTTGGAAGCTTGGCAACCTCTTTCCATAAAAGTGATTTTCGCCAGTCTCTGCTTAGGGCTACATCAACAGCAAAAAAACCATAGAGATAGAACTTGAAACTGCTTTCTTTTGTCAAGTTTCAAAGGGCTAGCACAAACCGTGTTTAATTTAGTGTTCCAAATACATGTATCCCTATAGGAGAATACAGAGTGAAACCTAAAAATGAAAACGGTTACTGCAAACGAACGGTTTAACCTAGAAGAACGAAATTTGGTGAGCAAAGTGGTTTTTGTGTACTGATCATTACCTGAAAGAATCATCAAGGTTGGGTGAAAAAATGTTTGCTGAGATTTCAGGCAATTTGTAGTTTTTTCGAAGCTTGGCAACTCCTTTCCATGAAAGTGTTTTTCGCCAGTTCTGCTGAGGGCTACATCAACAGCAAACAAACCATAAAGATAGAAGTTGAAACTGCTTTATTGTGTCAAGTTTCAAAGAGCTAGTACAAACCGTGTTTGATTTAGAGTTCCAAATACATGTATTCCTATAGGAGAAAACGGAGTGAAACCTAAGAATGAAAATGGTTACTGCAAACGAATGGTTTAACCTAGAAAACGAAATTTGGTGAGCCAAGTGGTTTTGGTGTACTGATCATTACCTGGAAGAATCATCAAGATTGGGTGAAAAAATGTTTGCTGAAAGTTCAGGAAACTTGTAGTTTGTTGGAAGCCTGGCAAAGACTTTCCATGAAAGTTATTTTTGAAAGTCTCTGCTGAGGGCTACATCAACAGCAAACAAACCATAGAGATAGAACTTGAAACTGCTTTCTTGTGTCAAGTTTCAAAGAGCTAGCAAAAACCGTGTTTGATTTAGAGTTCCAAATACGTGTATCCCTATAGGAGAAAACAGAGTGAAACCTAAAAATGAAAACGGTTACTGCAAACGAACGGTTTAACCTAGAAGAACGAAATTTGGTGAGCCAAGTGGTTTTGGTGTACTGATCATTACCTGAAAGAATCATCAAGATTGGATAAAAAAATGTTGGCTGAGATTTCAGGCAACTTGTAGATTTTGGAAGCTTTGCAACCCCTTTCCATGAAAGTGATTTTCGCCAGTCTCTGCTTAGGGCTACATCAACAGCAAACAAACCATAATGATAGATCTTGAAACTGCTTTCTTGTGTCAAGGTTTCAAAGAGGTAGCACAAACCGTGTTTGATTTAGAGTTCCAAATACATGTATCCCTATAGGAGAAAACTGAGTGAAACCTAAAAATGAAAACGGTCTCTGCAAACGAACGGTTTAACCTAGAAGAACGAAATTTGGTGAGCCAAGTGGATTTGGTGTACTGATCATTACTTGACAGAATCATCAAATTGGGTGAAAAAATGTTTGCTGAGATTTCAGGCAACTCGTAGTTTTTTGGAAGCTTGGCAACCATTACCATGAGAGTGATTTTCGCCAGTCTCTGCTTAGGGCTACATCAACAGCAAACAAACCATAGATATAGAACTTGAAACTGCTTTCTTGTGTCAAGTTTCAAAGAGCTAGCACAAACCGTGTTTGATTTAGTGTTCCAAATACATTCATCCCTATAGGAGAAAACAGAGTGGAACCTAAAAATGAAAACGGTTACTGCAAACGAACGAAATTTTGTGAGCCAAGTGGTTTTGGTGTACTGATCATTAACTGAAAGAACCATCAAGACTGGTTGAAAAAATGTTGCTGAGATTTCAGGCAACTCGTAGTTTTTTGGAAGCTTGGCAACCTCTTTCCATGAAAGTGATTTTCGCCAGTCTCTGCTTAGGGCTACATCAACAGCAAACAAACCATAGAGATAGAACTTGAAACTGCTTTCTTGTGTCAAGTTTCAAAGAGCTAGCACAAACCGTGTTTGATTTAGAGTTCCAAATACATGTATCCCTATAAGAGAAAACAGAGTGAAACCTAAAAATAAAAACGGTTACTGCAAACGAACGAAATTTGGTTAGCCAAGTGGTTTTGGTTTACTGATCATTAACTGAAAAAATCATCAAGATTTGGTGAAAAAATGTTGGCTGAGATTTCATGCAACTCGTAGTTTTTTGGAAGCTTGGCAACCCCTTTAAATGAAAGTGATTTTCGCCACTCTCTGCTAAAGCTACATCAACAGCAAACAAACCATAGAGATAGAACTTGAAACTGCTTTATTGTGTCAACTTTCAAAAAGCTAGCACAAACCGTGTTTGATTTAGGGTTCCAAATATATGTATCCTTATAGGAGAAAACAGAGTGAAAACCTAAAAATGAAAACGGTTACTGCAAACGAACGGTTTAACCTAGAAGAACGAAATTTGGTGAGCCAAGTGGTTTTGGTGTACTGATCATTACCTGAAAGAATCATCAAGATTGGATGAAAAAATGTTTGCTGAGATTTCAGGCAACTCGTAGTTTTTTGGAAGCTTGGCAACCCCTTTATATGAAAGTGATTTTCGCCAGTCTCTGCTTAGGGCTACATCAACAGCATACAAACCATAGAGATAGAACTTGAAACTGCTCTATTGTGTCAATTGAAAACGCTAGCACAAACCGGGTTTGATTTAGAGTTCAAAATACATGTATACTTATAGGAGAAAACAGAGTGAAACCTAAAAATAGAAAGGTTACTGCAAACGAACGGTTTAACCTGGAAGAACGAAATTTGGTGAGCCAAGTGGTTTTTTTGTACTGATCATTACCTGAAAGAATCATCAAGATTGGGTGAAAAAATGTTTGCTGAGATTTCAGGCAACTCGTACTTTTTTGGAAGCTTGGCAACCCCTTTCCATTTGAGTGATTTTCGCCAGTCTCTGCTGAGGGCTACATCAACAGCAAACAAACAATAGAGATAGAACTTGAAACTGCTTTATTTTGTCAAGTTTCAAAGAGCTAGCACAAACCTTGTTTGATTTAGAGTTCCAAATACATATATCCCTATAGGAGAAAACAGAGGGAAACCTAAAAATGAAAACGGTTACTGCAAACGAACGGTTTAACACAGAAGAACAAAATTTGGTGAGCCAAGTGGTTTTGGTCTACTGATCATTACGTGAAAGAATTATCAAGATTGGGTAAAAAATGGTTGCTGAGATTTAAGGCAACTTGTAGTTTTTTGGAAGCTTGGCAACCCCTTTCCATGAAAGTGATTTTCGCAAGTCTCTGCTGAGGGCTACATCAACCGCAAACAAACCATAGAGAGAGAACTTGAAACTGCTTTCTTGTGTCAAGTTTCAAAGACCTAGCACAAACCGTGTTTGATTTAGAGTTCCAAATACATGTATCCCTATAGGAGAAAACAGAGTGAAACCTAAAAATGAAAACGGTTACTGCAAACGAACGATTAAACCTAGAAGAACGAAATTTGGTGAGCCAAGTGGATTTCGTGTACTGATCATTACCTGAAAGAATCATCAAGATTGGGTGAAAAAATGTTTGCTGAGATTTCAGGCAACTAGTAATTTTTTGGAAGCTTTGCAAGCCCTTTCCATAAAAGTGATTTTCGCAAGGCTCTGCTTAGGACTACATCAACAGCAAACAAACCATAGATATAGAACTTGAAACTGCTTTCTTGTGTCAAGTTTCAAAGAGCTAGCACAAACCGTGTTTGATTTAGAGTTCCAAATACATGCATCCCTATAGGAGAAAACAGAGTGAAACCTAAAAATGAAAACGGTTACTGCAAACGAACGGTTTAACCTATGAGAACCAAATTTGGTGAGCCAAGTGGTTTTGTTGTACTGATCATTACCTGAAAGAATCATCAAGATTGGGTTAAAAAATGTTTGCTGAGATTTCAGGCAACTCGTAGTTTTTTGGAAGCTTGGCAACCACTTTCCATGAAAGTGATTTTCGCCAGTCTCTGCTTAGGGCTACATCAACAGCAAACAAACCATAGATATAGAACTTGAAACTGCTTTCTTGTGTCAAGTTTCAAAGAGCTAGCACAAACCGTGTTTGATTTAGAGTTCCAAATACATGCATCCCTATAGGAGAAAAAAGAGTGAAACCTAAAAATGAAAACGGTTACTGCAAACGAACGGTTTAACCTATGAGAACGAAATTTGGTGAGCCAAGTGGTTTTGGTGTACTGATCATTACCTGAAAGAATCATCAAGATTGGGTGAAAAAATGTTTGCTGAGATTTCAGGCAATTCGTAGTTTTTTGGAAGCTTGGCAACCCCTTTCCATGAAAGTGATTTTCGCCAGTCTCTGCTTAGGGCTACATCAACAGCAAACAAAGCATAGAGATAGAACTTGAAACTGCTTTATTGTGTCAAGTTTCAAAGAGCTAGCACAAACCGTGTTTGATTTAGAGTTCCAAATACATGTATCCCTATAGGAGAAGACAGAGTGAAACCAAAAAATGAAAACGGTTACTGCAAACGAACTAAATTTGGTGAGCCAAGTGGTTTTGGTGTACTGATCATTACCTGAAAGAATCATCAAGATTGGGTGAAAAAATGTTTGCTGAGATTTCAGGCAACTCGTAGTTTTTTGGAAGCTTGGCAACCCCTTTCCTTGAAAGTGATTTTCGCCAGTCTCTGCTTAGGGCTACATCAACAGCAAACAAAGCATAGAGATAGAACTTGAAATTGCTTTATTGTGTCAAGTTTCAAAGAGCTAGCACAAGCCGTGTTTGATTTAGAGTCCAAATACATGTATCCCTATAGGAGAAAACAGAGTGAAACCTAAAAATGAAAACGGTTACTGCAAACGAACGGTTTAACCTAGAAGAACGAAATTTGGTGAGCCAAGTGGTTTTGGTGTACTGATCATTACCTGAAAGAATCATCAAGATTGGCTAAAAAAATGTTTGCTGAGATTTCAGGCAACTCGTAGTTTTTTGGAAGCTTGGCAATACCTTTCCATGAAAGTGATTTTCGCCAGTGTCTGCTTAGGGCTACATCAACAGCAAAAAAAGCATAGAGATAGAACTGGAAAATGCTTTATTGTGTCAAGTTTCAAAGAGCTAGCACAAACCGTGTTTGATTTAGAGTTCCAAATACATGTATCCCTATAGGAGAAAACAGAGTGAAACCTAAAAATGAAAATGGTTAGTGCAAACGAACGGTTTAACCTAGAAGAACGAAATTTGGTGAGCCAAGTGGTTTTGGTGTACTGATCATTACCTGAAAGAATCATCAAGATTGGGTGAAAAAAATATATGCTGAGATTTCAGGCAACTCTTAGTTTTTTGGTAGCTTGGCAACCCCTGTCAATGAAAGTGATTTTCGCCAGTCTCTGCTTAGGGCTACATCAACAGCAAACAAACCATAGAGATAGAACTTGAAACTGCTTTCTTGTGTAAAGTTTCAAAGAGCTAGCACAAACCGTGTTTGATTTAGAGTTCCAAATACATGTATCCTTATAGGAGAAGACAGAGTGAAACCTAAAAATGAAAACGGTTACTGCAAACGAACGAAATTTTGTGAGCCAAGTGGTTTTGGTGTACTGATCATTAACTGAAAGAATCATCAAGACTGGTTGAAAAAATGTTGGCTGAGATTTCAGTCAACTCTTAGTTTTTTGGAAGCTTGGCAACCTCTTTCCATGAAAGTGATTTTCGCCAGTCTCTGCTTAGGGCTACATCAACAGCAAACAAAGCATAGAGATAGAACTTGAAACTGCTTTCTTGTGTCAAGTTTCAAAGAGCTAGCACAAACCGTGTTTGATTTAGAGTTCCAAATACATGCATCCCTATAGGAGAAAACAGAGTGAAACCTAAAAATGAAAACGGTTACTGCAAACGAACGGTTTAACATATGAGAACGAAATTTGGTTAGCCAAGTGGTTTTGGTGTACTGATCATTACCTGAAAGAATCATCAAGATTGGGTGAAAAAATGTTTGCTGAGATTTCAGGCAATTCGTAGTTTTTTGGAAGCTTGGCAACCCCTTTCCATGAAAGTGATTTTCGCCAGTCTCTGCTTAGGGCTACATCAACAGCAAACAAAGCATAGAGATAGAACTTGAAACTGCTTTATTGTGTCAAGTTTCAAAGAGCTAGCACAAACCGTGTTTGATTTAGAGTTCCAAATACATGTATCCCTATAGGAGAAAACAGAGTGAAACCTAAAAATGAAAAAGGTTACTGCAAACGAACGGTTTAACCTAGAAGAACGAAATTAGGTGAGCCAAGTGGATTTGGTGTACTGATCATTTCCTGAAAGAATCATCAAGATTGGGTGAAAAAACGTTTGCTGAGATTTCAGGCAACTCGTAGTTTTTTGGAAGCTTGGCAACCCCTTTTTATGAAAGTGATTTTCGCCATTCTCTGCTTAGGGCTACATCAACAACAACAACAACAAAAAAAAACATAGAGATAGAACTTGAAACTGCTGTATTGTGTCAAGTTTCAAAGAGCTAGCAAAACCGTGTTTGATTTAGAGTTCCAAATACATGTATCCCTATAGGAGAAAACAGAGTGAAACCTAAAAATGAAAACGGTTACTGCAAACGAACGGTTTAACCTAGAAGAACGATATTTGGTGAGTCAAGTGATTTTGGGGTACTGATCATTACCTGAAAGAATCATCAAGATTGGGTGAAAAAATGTTTGCTGAGATTTCAGGCAACTCGTGGTTTTTTAAAAGCTTGGCAACCCCTTTCCATTAAATTGATTTTCGCCAGTCTCTGCTTAGGGCTACATCAACAGCAAATACACCATAGAGATAGAACTTGAAACTGCTTTATGGTGTCAAGTTTCAAAGAGCTAGCACAAACCGTGTTTGATTTAGAGTTCCAAATACATGTATCCCTATAAGAAAAAACAGAGTGAAACCTAAAAATGAAAATGGTTACTGCAAACGAATGGTTTAACCTAGAAGAACGAAACGTGGTGAGCCAGGTGGATTTGGTGTACTGATCATTACCTGAAAGAATCATCAAGGTTGGGTGAAAAAATGTTTGCTGAGATTTCAGGCAACTCGTAGTTTTTTGGAAGCTGGGCAACCCCTTTCCATGAAAGTGATTTTCGCCAGTCTCTGCTTAGGGCTACATCCACAGCAAACAAACCATAGAGATAGAACTTGAAACTGCTTTATTGTGTCAAGTTTCAAAGAGCTAGCAAAAACCGTGTTTAATTTAGAGTTCCAAATACATGTATCCCTATAGGTGAAAACAGAGTGAAAGCTAAAAATGAAAACGGTTACTGCAAACGAACGGTTTAACCTAGAAAAACGAAATTTGGTGAGCCAAGTGCTTTTGGTGTACTGATCATTACCTGATAGAATCATCAAGATTGGGTGAAAAAATGTTTGCTGAGATTTCAGGAAACTCGTAGTTTTTTGGAAGCTGGGCAACCCCTTTCTATTACAGTGATTTTCACCAGTCTCTGCTTAGGGCTACATCAACAACACACAAACCATAAATACAGAGCTTGAAACTGCTTTATTGTGTCAAGTTTCAAACAGCTAGCACAAACTGTGTTTGATTTAGAGGTCCAAATACATGTATCCCTATAGGAGAAAACAGAGTAAAACCTAAAAATGAAAACGGTTACTGCAAACGAACGGTTTAACCTAGAAGAACGAATCTTGGTGAGCCTAGTGGTTTTGGTGTACTGATCATTACCTGAAAGAATCATGAAGACTGGGTGAAAAAATGTTTGCTGAGATTTCAGAAAACTCGTAGTTTTTTGGAAGCTTGGCAACCCCTTTCCATAAAAGTGATTTTCTCCAGTCTCTGCTTATGGCTACATCAACAGCAAACAAACCATAGAGATAGAACTTGAAACTGCTTTATTGTGTCAAGTTTCAAAGAGCTTGCACAAACCGTGTTTGATTTAGAGTTCCAAATATATGTATCCCTATAGGAGAAAACAGAGTGAAACCTAAAAATGAAAACGGTTACTGCAAACGAACGGTTTAAACTAGAAGAACGAAATTTGGTGAGCCAAGTGGATTTGGTGTACTGATAATTACCTGATAGAATCATCAAGATTGGGTGAAAAAATGTTTGCTGAGATTTCAGGCAACTCGTAGTTTTTTGGAAGCTTGGCAACCCCTTTGAATGAAAGTGATTTTTGCCAGTCTCTGTTAAGGCTACATCAACAATAAACAAACCATAGAGATAGAACTTGAAACTGCTGTATTGTGTCAAGTTTCAAAGAGCTAGCACAAACCGTGTTTGATTTAGAGTTCCAAATACATGTATCCCTATAAGAGAAAACAGAGTGAAACCTAAAAATGAAAATGGTTACTGCAAACGAACGGTTTAACCTAGAAGAACGAAACTTGGTGAGCCAAGTGGATTTGGTGTACTTATCATTACCTGAAAGAATCATCAAGATTGGGTGAAAAAATGTTTGCTGAGATTTCAGGCAACTCGTAGTTTTTTGGAAGCTGGGCAACCCCTTTCCATGAAAGTGATTTTCTCCAGTCTCTGCTTAGGGCTACATCAACAGCAAACAAACCATAGAGATAGAACTTGAAACTGCTGTATTGTGTCAAGTTTCAAAGAGCTAGCAAAAACGTGTTTGATTTAGAGTTCCAAATACATGTATCCCTATAGGAGAAAACAGAGTGAAACCTAAAAATGAAAACGGTTACTGCAAACGAACGGTTTAACATATGAGAACGAAATTTGGTTAGCCAAGTTGTTTTGGTGTACTGATCATTACCTGAAAGAATCATCAAGATTGGGTGAAAAAATGTTTGCTGAGATTTCAGGCAATTCGTAGTTTTTTGGAAGCTTGGCAACCCCTTTCCATGAAAGTGATTTTCGCCAGTCTCTGCTTAGGGCTACATCAACAGCAAACAAAGCATAGAGATAGAACTTGAAACTGCTTTATTGTGTCAAGTTTCAAAGAGCTAGCACAAACCGTGTTTGATTTAGAGTTCCAAATACATGTATCCCTATAGGAGAAAACAGAGTGAAACCTAAAAATGAAAACGGTTACTGCAAACGAACGGTTTAACCTAGAAGAACGAAATTAGGTGAGCCAAGTGGATTTGGTGTACTGATCATTACCTGAAAGAATCATCAAGATTGGGTGAAAAAACGTTTGCTGAGATTTCAGGCAACTCGTAGTTTTTTGGAAGCTTGGCAACCCCTTTTTATGAAAGTGATTTTCGCCATTCTCTGCTTAGGGCTACATCAACAACAACAACAACAAAAAAACATAGAGATAGAACTTGAAACTGCTGTATTGTGTCAAGTTTCAAAGAGCTAGCGCAAACCGTGTTTGATTTAGAGTTCCAAATACATGTATCCCTATAGGAGAAAACAGAGTGAAACCTAAAAATGAAAACGGTTACTGCAAACGAACGGTTTAACCTAGAAGAACGAAATTTGGTGAGTCAAGTGATTTTGGGGTACTGATCATTACCTGAAAGAATCATCAAGATTGGGTGAAAAAATGTTTGCTGAGATTTCAGGCAACTCGTGGTTTTTTAAAAGCTTGGCAACCCCTTTCCATTAAATTGATTTTCGCCAGTCTCTGCTTAGGGCTACATCAACAGCAAATACACCATAGAGATAGAACTTGAAACTGCTTTATGGTGTCAAGTTTCAAAGAGCTAGCACAAACCGTGTTTGATTTAGAGTTCCAAATACATGTATCCCTATAAGAAAAAACAGAGTGAAACCTAAAAATGAAAATGGTTACTGCAAACGAATGGTTTAACCTAGAAGAACGAACCGTGGTGAGCCAGGTGGATTTGGTGTACTGATCATTACCTGAAAGAATCATCAAGGTTGGGTGAAAAAATGTTTGCTGAGATTTCAGGCAACTCGTAGTTTTTTGGAAGCTGGGCAACCCCTTTCCATGAAAGTGATTTTCGCCAGTCTCTGCTTAGGGCTACATCCACAGCAAACAAACCATAGAGATAGAACTTGAAACTGCTTTATTGTGTCAAGTTTCAAAGAGCTAGCAAAAACCGTGTTTAATTTAGAGTTCCAAATACATGTATCCCTATAGGAGAAAACAGAGTGAAAGCTAAAAATGAAAACGGTTACTGCAAACGAACGGTTTAACCTAGAAAAAGGAAATTTGGTGAGCCAAGTGCTTTTGGTGTACTGATCATTACCTGAAAGAATCATCAAGATTGGGTGAAAAAATGTTTGCTGAGATTTCAGGAAACTCGTAGTTTTTTGGAAGCTGGGCAACCCCTTTCTATTACAGTGATTTTCACCAGTCTCTGCTTAGGGCTACATCAACAACACACAAACCATAAATACAGAGCTTGAAACTGCTTTATTGTGTCAAGTTTCAAACAGCTAGCACAAACTGTGTTTGATTTAGAGGTCCAAATACATGTATCCCTATAGGAGAAAACAGAGTAAAACCTAAAAATGAAAACGGTTACTGCAAACGAACGGTTTAACCTAGAAGAACGAATCTTGGTGAGCCTAGTGGTTTTGGTGTACTGATCATTACCTGAAAGAATCATCAAGACTGGGTGAAAAAATGTTTGCTGAGATTTCAGAAAACTCGTAGTTTTTTGGAAGCTTGGCAACCCCTTTCCATAAAAGTGATTTTCTCCAGTCTCTGCTTATGGCTACATCAACAGCAAACAAACCATAGAGATAGAACTTGAAACTGCTTTATTGTGTCAAGTTTCAAAGAGCTTGCACAAACCGTGTTTGATTTAGAGTTCCAAATATATGTATCCCTATAGGAGAAAACAGAGTGAAACCTAAAAATGAAAACGGTTACTGCAAACGAACGGTTTAAACTAGAAGAACGAAATTTGGTGAGCCAAGTGGATTTGGTGTACTGATAATTACCTGATAGAATCATCAAGATTGGGTGAAAAAATGTTTGCTGAGATTTCAGGCAACTCGTAGTTTTTTGGAAGCTTGGCAACCCCTTTGAATGAAAGTGATTTTTGCCAGTCTCTGTTAAGGCTACATCAACAATAAACAAACCATAGAGATAGAACTTGAAACTGCTGTATTGTGTCAAGTTTCAAAGAGCTAGCACAAACCGTGTTTGATTTAGAGTTCCAAATACATGTATCCCTATAAGAGAAAACAGAGTGAAACCTAAAAATGAAAATGGGTACTGCAAACGAACGGTTTAACCTAGAAGAACGAAACTTGGTGAGCCAAGTGGATTTGGTGTACTTATCATTACCTGAAAGAATCATCAAGATTGGGTGAAAAAATGTTTGCTGAGATTTCAGGCAACTCGTAGTTTTTTGGAAGCTGGGCAACCCCTTTCCATGAAAGTGATTTTCTCCAGTCTCTGCTTAGGGCTACATCAACAGCAAACAAAGCATAGAGATAGAACTTGAAACTGCTGTATTGTGTCAAGTTTCAAAGAGCTAGCAAAAACGTGTTTGATTTAGAGTTCCAAATACATGTATCCCTATAGGAGAAAACAGAGTGAAACCTAAAAATGAAAACGGTTACTGCAAACGAACGGTTTAACCTAGAAGAACGAAATTTGGTGAGCCAAGTGGTTTTGGTGTACTTATCATTACCTGAAAGAATCATCAAGATTGGGTGAAAACATGTTTGCTGATATTTCAGGTAACTCGTAGATTTTAAAAGCTTGGCAACCCCTTTCCATTAAAGTGATTTTCGCAAGTCTCTGCTTAGGGCTACATCAACAGCAAACAAACCATAGAAATAGAACTTGAAACTGCTTTATTGTGTCAAGTTTCAAACAGCTAGCACAAACCGTGTTTGATTTAGAGTTTCAAATACATGTATCCCTATAGGAGAAAACAGAGTGAAACCTAAAAATGAAAACGGTTACTGCAAACGAACGGTTTAACCTAAAAGAACGAAATTTGGTGAGCCAAGTGGATTTGGTGTACTGATCATTACCTGAAAGAATCATCAAGATTGGGTGAAAAAATGTTTCTTGAGATTACAGGCAACTGGTAGTTTTTTGGAAGCGTGACATTTCCTTTAAATGAAAGTGATTTTTGCCAGTCTCTATTAGGGCTACATCAACAACAAACAAACCATAGAGAGAGAACTTGAAACTGCTTTATTGTGTCAAGTTTCAAAGAGCTAGCACAAACCGTGTTTGTTTTAGAGTTCCAAATACATGTATCCCTATAGGAGAAAACAGAGTGAAACCTAAAAATGAAAACGGTTACTGAAAACGAACGGTTTAACCTAGAAGAATGAAATTTGGTGAGCCAAGTGGTTTGGTGTACAGATCATTACCTGAAAGAATCATCAAGATTGGGTGAAAAAATGTTTGCTGAGATTTCAGGCAACTCGTAGTTTTTTGGAAGCTTGGCAACCCCTTTCCATGAAAGTGATTTTCGCCAGTCTCTGCTTAGGGCTACATCAACAGCAAACAAATCATAGAGATAGAACTTGAAACTGCTTTATTGTGTCAAGTATCAAAGAGCTAGCACAAACCGTGTTTGATTTAGAGTTCCAAATACATGTATCCCTATAGGAGAAAACAGAGTGAAACCTAAAAATGAAAACGGTTACTGCAAAGGAACGGTTTAACCTAGAAGAACGAAATTTGGTGAGCCAAGTGGTTTTGGTGTACTGATCATTACCTGAAAGAATCATCACGATTGGGTCAGAAAATGTTTGCTGAGATTTCAGGCAACTCGTAGTTTTTTGGAAGCTTGGCAGCCCCTTTCCATGAAAGTGATTTTCATCCGTCTCTGCTTAGGGCTACATCAACAGCAAACAAACCATAGTGATAGATCTTGAAACTGCTATTGTGTCAAGTTTCAAAGAGCTAGCACAAACCGTGTTTGATTTAGAGTTCCAAATAAATGTATCCCTATAAGTGAAAAGAGAGTGAAACCTAAAAATGAAAACGGTTACTGCAAACGAAAGTTTTAACCAAAAAACCCGAAAATTGGTGAGCCAAGTGAATTTGGTGTACTGATCATTACCTGAAAGAATCATCAAGATTGGGTGAAAAAATGTTTGCTGAGATTTCAGGCAACTCCTAGTTTTTGGAAGCTTGGCAACCCCTTTCCATGAAAGTGATTTTTGCCAGTCTCTGCTTAGGGTACATCAACAGCAAACAAACCATAAAGATAGAACTTAAAACTGCTTTATTGTGTCAAGTTTCAAAGAGCTAGCACAAACCGTGTTTGATTTAGAGTTCCAAATACATGTATCCCTATAGGAGAAAACAGCGTGAAACCTAAAAATGAAAACGGTTACTGCAAACGAAAGTTTTAACCTAAAAAACCGAAAATTGGTGAGCCAAGTGAATTTGGTGTACTGATGATTACCTGAAAGTATCATCAAGATTGGGTGAAAAAATGTTTCCTGAGATTTCAGGCAACTCCTAGTTTTTTGGAAGCTTGGTAACCCCTTTCCATGAAAGTGATTTTCGCCAGTCTCTGCTTAGGGCTACATCAACAGCAAACAAACCATAGAGATAGAACTTAAAACTGCTTTATTGTGTCAAGTTTCAAAGAGCTAGCACGAACCTTGTTTGATTTAGAGTTCCAAATACATGTATACCTATAGGAGAAAACAGAGTGAAACCTAAAAATGAAAACGGTTACTGAAAACGAACGGTTTAACCTAGAATAACGAAACTTGGTGAGCCTAGTGGTTTTGGTGTCCTGATCATTACCTGAAAGAGTCATCAAGATTGGGTGAAAAAATGTTTGCTGAGATTTCAGGCAACTCGTGGTTTATTAAAAGCTTGGCAACCCCTTTCCATGAAATTGATTTTCGCCAGTCTCTGCTTAGGGCTACATCAACAGAAAACAAAGCATGAAGAGAGAACTTGAAACTGCTTTATTGTGTCAAGGGTCAAAGAGCTAGCACAAACTGTGTTTGATTTAGAGTTCCAAATACAAGTATCCCTATACGAGAAAACGGAGTGAAACCTAAAAATGAAAACGGTTACTGTAAACGAACTGTTTAACCTAGAAGAACGAAACTTGGTGAGCCTAGTGGTTTTGGTGTACTGAGCATTACCTAAAAGAATCATCAAGATTGGGTGAAAAAATGTTTGCTGAGATTTCAGGCAACTCGTAGTTTTTTGGAACCTTGGGAATCCCTTTCCATGAAAGTGATTTTCGCAAATCTCTGCTTAAGGCTACATCAACAGCAAACAAACCATAAAGATAGAACTTGAAACTGCTTTATTGTTTCAAGTTTCAAAGAGCTAGCACAAACCGTGTTTGATTTAGAGTTCCAAATACATGTATCCCTATAGGAGAAAACAGAGTGAAACCTAAAATTAAAAACATTTACTGCAAACGAACGGTTTAACCTAGAAGATCAGAATTCCTTGAGCCAAGTGGTTTTGGTGTACTGATCATTACCTGAAAGAATGATCAAGATTGGGTGAAAAAATGTTTCCTGAGATTTTAGTCAACTCGTAGTTTTTTGGAAGCTTGGCAACCCCTTTCCATGAAAGTGATTGTCGCCAGTCTCTGCTTAAGACTACATCAACAGCAAACAAAGAATAGAAATAGAACTTGAAACTGCTTTATTGTGTCAAGTTTCAAAGAGCTAGCAAAAACCGTGTTTGATTAAGAGTTCCAAATACATGTATCCCAAAAGAGAAAACAGAGTGAAACCTAAAAATGAAAACAGTTACTGCAAACAAATGTTTTAACCTAGAAGAAAGAAATTTGGTGAGCCAAGTGGTTTTGCTGTACTGATCATTACCTGAAAGAATCATCAAGATTGGGTGAAAAAATGTTTGCTGAGATTTCAGGAAACTCGTAGTTTTTTGGAAGCTTGGCAACCCCTTTCCATCAAAGTGATTTTTGCCAGTCTCTGCTTTGGGCTACATCAACAGCAAACAAACCATAGAAATAGAACCTGAAACTGTTTATTGTGTCAAGTTTCAAAAAGCTAGCACAAACCGTGTTTGATTTAGAGTTCCAAATACATGTATCCCTATAGGAGAAAACAGAGTGAAACCTAAAAATGTAAACGGTTACTGCAAACGAACGGTTTAACCTAGAAGAACGAAATTTGGTAAGCCAAGTGGTTTTGGTGTAGTGATCATTACCTGAAAGTGTCGTCAAGATTGGGTGAAAAACTGTTTGCTGAGATTTCAGGGAACTCGTAGTTTTTTGGAAGCTTGTCAATTCCTTTCCATGAAAGTGATTTTCGCCAGTCTCTGCTTAGAGCTACATCAACAGCAAACAAAGCATAGAGGTAGAACTTGAAACTGCTTTAT
The DNA here is from genome assembly GCF_052094955.1 of Ictidomys tridecemlineatus. Classification (NCBI taxonomy): domain Eukaryota; kingdom Metazoa; phylum Chordata; class Mammalia; order Rodentia; family Sciuridae; genus Ictidomys; species Ictidomys tridecemlineatus. The sequence goes on along the minus strand of NW_027525339.1, from coordinate 5,474 downwards.
TGTGTCAAGTTTGAAAGAGCTAGCACAAACCGTGTTTTATTTAGAGTTCCAAATACATGTATGCCTATAGGAGAAAACAGAGTGAAACCTAAAAATGAAAACGGTTACTGCAAACGAACGGTTTAACCTAGAAGAACGAAATTTGGTGAGCCAAGTGGTGTTGGTGTACTTATCATTACCTGAAAGAATCATCAAGATTGGGTGAGAAAATGTTTGCTGAGATTACAGGCAACTCATAGTGTTTTGGAAGCTTGGCAAACCCTTTCCATGAAAGTGATTTTCGCCAGTCTCTGCTTAGGGCTACATCAACAGCAAACAAAGCATAGAGGTAGAACTTGAAACTGCTTTATTGTGTCAAGTTTGAAAGAGCTAGCACAAACCGTGTTTTATTTAGAGTTCCAAATACATGTATGCCTATAGGAGAAAACAGAGTGAAACCTAAAAATGAAAACGGTTACTGCAAACGAACGGTTTAACCTAGAAGAACGAAATTTGGTGAGCCAAGTGGTGTTTGTGTACTTATCATTACCTGAAAGAATCATCAAGATTGGGTGAGAAAATGTTTGCTGAGATTACAGGCAACGCATAGTGTTTTGGAAGCTTGGCAAACCCTTTCCATGAAAGTGATTTTCGCCAGTCTCTGCTTAGGGCTACATCAACAGCAAACAAACCATAAAGATAGAACTTGAAACTGCTTTATTGTGTCAAGTTTTAAAGAGCTAGCACAAACCGTGTTTGATTTAGAGTTCCAAATACATGTATCCCTAAAGGAGAAAACAGAGTGAAACCTAAAAATGAAAACGGTTACTGCAAACGAACGATTTAACCTAGAAGAACGAAATTTGGTTAGCCAAGTGGATTTGGTGTACTGATCATTACCTGAAAGAATCTTCAAGATTGGCTGAAAAAATGTTTGCTGAGATTTCAGGCAACTGGTAGGTTTTTGGAAGCTCAGCAACCCCTTTAAATGAAAGTGATTTTTGCCAGTCTCTGTTAGGGCTACATCAAAAACAAAAAAACGATAGAGATAGAACTTGAAACTGCTGTATTGTGTCAAGTTTCAAAGAGCTAGCACAAACCGTGTTTGATTTAGAGTTCCAAATAAATGTATCCCTATAAGAGAAAACAGAGTGAAACCTAAAAATGAAAACGGTTCCTGTAAACGAAAGGTTTAACCTAAAAAAACGAAAATTGGTGAGCCAAGTGGTTTTGGTGTACTGATCATTACCTGAAAGAATCATCAAGATTGGGTGAAAAAATGTTTGCTGAGATTTCAGGCAACTCGTAGTGTTTTGGAAGCTTGGCAAACCCTTTCCATGAAAGTGATTTTCGCCAGTCTCTGCTTAGGGCTACATCAACAGCAAACAAAGCATAGAGATAGAACTTGAAACTGCTTTATGGTGTCAAGTTTCAAAGAGCTAGCCCAAACCGTGTTTGATTTAGAGTTCCAAATACATGTATCCTTATAGGAGAAAACAGAGTGAAACCTAAAAATGTAAACGGTTACTGCAAACGAACGGTTTAACCTAGAAGAACGAAATTTGGTGAGCCAAGTGGTTTTGGTGTAGTGATCATTAGCTGAAAGTGTCATCAAGATTGGGTGAAAAACTGTTTGCTGAGATTTCAGGGAACTCGTAGTTTTTTGGAAGCTTGTCAATTCCTTTCCACGAAAGTGATTTTCGCCAGTCTCTGCTTAGGGCTACATCAACAGCAAACAAAGCATAGAGATAGAACTTGAAACTGCTTTATTGTGTCAAGTTTGAAAAAGCTAGCACAAACCGTGTTTTATTTAGAGTTCCAAATACATGTATCTCTATAGGAGAATACAGAGTGAAACCTAAAAATGAAAACGGTCACTGAAAATGAACGGTTTAACCTAGAAGAACGAAATTTGGTGAGCCAAGTGGTTTTGTTGTACTGATCATTACCTGAAAGAATCATCAAGATTGGGTGAAAAAATGTTTGCTGAGATTTCAGGCAACTCATAGTTTTTTGGAAGCTTGTCAACCTTTTTCCATGAAAGTGATTTTCGCCAGTCTCTGCTTAGGGCTACATGAACAGCAAACAAACCATAGAGATAGAACTTGAAACTGCTTTATTGTGTCAAGTTTCAAAGAGCTAGCACAAACCGTGTTTGATTTAGAGTTCCAAATACATGTATCCCTATAGGAGAAAACAGAATGAAACCTAAAAATGAAAACGGTAACTGCAAACGAACGGTTTAACCTAAAAAAACGAAATTTGGTGAGCCAAGTGGTTTTGGTGTACTGATCATTACCTGAAAGAATCATCAAGATTGGGTGAAAAAATGTTTGCTAAGATTTGAGGCAACTCGTACTTTTTTGGAAGCTTGGCAACCCCTTTCTATGAAAGTGATTTTCGCCAGTCTCTGCTTAGGGCTACATCAACAGCAAAAAAACCATAGAGATAGATCTTGAAACTGCTTTCTTGGGTCAAGTTTCAAAGAGCTAGCACAAACCGTGTTTGATTTAGAGTTCCAATTACATGTATCCCTATAGGAGAAAACAGAGTGAAACCTAAAAATGAAAACGGTTACTGCAAACGAACGGTTTAACCTAAAAAAACGAAATTTGGTGAGCCAAGTGGTTTTGGTTTACTGATTATTACCTTAAAGAATCATCAAGATTGGGTGAAAAAATGTTTGCTGAGATTTCAGGCAACTCGTACTTTTTTGGAAGCTTGGCAACCCCTTTCCATGAAAGTGATTTTCGCCAGTCTCTGCATAGGGCTACATCAACAGCAAAAAAACCATAGAGATAGAACTTGAAACTGCTTTATTGTGTCAAGTTTCAAAGAGCTAGTACAAACCGTGTTTGATTTAGAGTTCCATCTACATGTATCCCTTTAGGAGAAAACAGAGTGAAACCTAAAAATTAAAACGGTTACTGCAAACGAATGGTTTAACCTGGAAGAACGAAAATTGGTGAGCCAAGTGTTTTTGGTGTACTGATCATTACCTGAAAGAATCATCAAGATTGGGTAAAAAAACGTTTGCTGAGATTTCAGGCAACTCGAAATTTTTTGGAAGGTTGTCAACCCCTCTCCATGAAAGTGATTTTCGCCAGTCTCTTCTTAGGGCTACATCAACAGCAAACAAACCATAGAGATATAACTTGAAACTTCTCTATTGTGTCAAGTTTCCAAGAGCTAGCACAAACCGTGTTTGATTTAGAGTTCCAAATACATGTATCCCTATAAGAGAAAACAGAGTGAAACCTAAAAATGAAAACGGTTACTGAAAACGAACGGTTTAACCTAGAATAACGAAACTTGGTGAGCCTAGTGGTTTTGGTGTACTGATCATTACCTGAAAGTATCATCAAGATTGGTGAAAAAATGTTTGCTGAGATTTCAGGCAACTCGAAGTTTTTTGGAAGCTTAGCAACCCCTTTCCATGAAAGATATTTTCGCCAGTCTCCGCTTAGGGCTACATCAACAGCAAACAAACCATAGAGATAGAACTTGAAACTGCTTTATTGTGTCAAGTTTCAAAGAGCTAGCACAAACCGTGTTTGATTTAGAGTTCCAAATGCATGTATCCTTTTAGGAGAAACAGAGTGAAACCTAAAAATGAAAAACGGTTACTGCAAACGAACGTTTAACCTACAACAACGAAATTTGGTGAGCCAAGTGGTTTTGTTGTACTGATCATTACCTGAAAGAATCATCAAGATTGGGTGAAAAAATGTTTGCTGAGATTTCAGCAAACTCATAGTTTTTGGAAGCTTGTCAACCTTTTTCCATGAAAGTGATTTTCGCCAGTCTCTGCTTAGGGCTACATGAACAGCAAACAAACCATAGAGATAGAACTTGAAACTGCTTTATTGTGTCAAGTTTTCAAAGAGCTAGCACAAACTGTGTTTGATTTAGAGTTCCAAATACATGTATCCCTATAGGGAAAAACAGAATGAAACCTAAAAATGAAAACGGTAACTGCAAACGAACGGTTTACCTAAAAAAACGAAATTTGGTGAGCCAAGTGGTTTTGGTGTACTGATCATTACCTGAAAGAATCATCAAGATTGGGTGAAAAAATGTTTGCTAAGATTTGAGGCAACTCGTACTTTTTTGAAGCTTGGGTGGCAACCCCTTTCTATGAAAGTGATTTTCGCCAGTCTCTGCTTAGGGCTACATCAACAGCAAAAAAAACCATAGAGATAGATCTTGAAACTGCTTTCTTGGGTCAAGTTTCAAAGAGCTTAGCACAAACCGTGTTTGATTTAGAGTTCCAATTACATGTATCCCTATAGGAGAAAACAGAGTGAAACCTAAAAATGAAAACGGTTACTGCAAACGAACGGTTTAACCTAAAAAAACGAAATTTGGTGAGCCAAGTGGTTTTGGTTTACTGATTATTACCTTAAAGAATCATCAAGATTGGGTGAAAAAATGTTTGCTGAGATTTCAGGCAACTCGTACTTTTTTGGAAGCTTGGCAACCCCCTTTCCATGAAAGTGATTTTCGCCAGTCTCTGCATAGGGCTACATCAACAGCAAAAAAACCATAGAGATAGAACTTGAAACTGCTTTATTGTGTCAAGTTTCAAAGAGCTAGTACAAACCGTGTTTGATTTAGAGTTCCAACTACATGTATCCCTTTAGGAGAAAACAGAGTGAAACCTAAAAATTAAAACGGTTACTGCAAACGAATGGTTTAACCTGGAAGAACGAAAATTGGTGAGCCAAGTGTTTTTGGTGTACTGATCATTACCTGAAAGAATCATCAAGATTGGGTAAAAAAACGTTTGCTGAGATTTCAGGCAACTCGAAATTTTTTGGAAGGTTGTCAACCCCTCTCCATGAAAGTGATTTTCGCCAGTCTCTTCTTAGGGCTACATCAACAGCAAACAAACCATAGAGATATAACTTGAAACTTCTCTATTGTGTCAAGTTTCCAAGAGCTAGCACAAACCGTGTTTGATTTAGAGTTCCAAATACATGTATCCCTATAAGAGAAAACAGAGTGAAACCTAAAAATGAAAACGGTTACTGAAAACGAACGGTTTAACCTAGAATAACGAAACTTGGTGAGCCTAGTGGTTTTGGTGTACTGATCATTACCTGAAAGTATCATCAAGATTGGGTGAAAAAATGTTTGCTGAGATTTCAGGCAACTCGAAGTTTTTTGGAAGCTTAGCAACCCCTTTCCATGAAAGATATTTTCGCCAGTCTCCGCTTAGGGCTACATCAACAGCAAACAAACCATAGAGATAGAACTTGAAACTGCTTTATTGTGTCAAGTTTCAAAGAGCTAGCACAAACCGTGTTTGATTTAGAGTTCCAAATGCATGTATCCTTTTAGGAGAAAACAGAGTGAAACCTAAAAATGAAAACGGTTACTGCAAACGAACGGTTTAACCTAGAACAACGAAATTTGGTGAGCCAAGTGGTTTTGGTGTACTGATCATTACCTGAAAGAATCATCAAGATTGGGTGAAAAAATGTTTGCTGAGA
>NW_027525338.1:0-20842 GCF_052094955.1 Ictidomys tridecemlineatus | reverse complement strand
GAAAGAATCATCAAGATTGGTTGAAAAAATGTTTGCTGAGATTTCAGGCAACTCGTAGTTTTTTGGAAGCTTGGCAACCCCTTTCCATGAAAGTGATTTTTGCCAGTCTCTGCTTAGGGCTACATCAATAGCAAACAAAGCATAGAGATAGAACTTGAAACTGCTTTATTGTGTCAAGTTTCAAAGAGCTAGCAAAAACCGTGTTTGTTTTAGAGTTCCAAATACATGTATTTCTATAGGAGAAAACAGAGTGAAACCTAAAAATGAAAACGGTTACTGCAAACGAACGGTTTAACCTAGAAGAACGAAATTTTGTGAGCCAAGTGGTTTTGGTGTACTGATCATTACCTGAAAGAATCATCAAGATTGGGTGAAAAAATGTTTGCTGAGATTTCAGGCAACTCGTAGTTTTTTGGGAGCTTGGCAACCCCTTTCCATGAAAGTGATTTTCGCCAGTCTCTGCTTAGGGCTACATCAACAGCAAACAAACCATAGAGAGAGAACTTGAAACTGATTTATTGTGTCAAGTTTCAAAGAGCTAGCACAAACCGTGTTTGATTTAGAGTTCCAAATACATATATCCCTACAGGAGAAAACAGAGTGAAACATAAAAATGAAAACGGTTACTGCAAACGAACGGTTTAACCTAGAAGAACGAAATTTGGTGAGCCAAGTGGTTTTGGTGTACTGATCATTACCTGAAAGAATCATCAAGATTGGTTGAAAAAATGTTTGCTGAGATTTCAGGCAACTCGTAGTTTTTTGGAAGCTTGGCAACCCCTTTCCATGAAAGTGATTTTTGCGAGTCTCTTCTTAGGGCTACATCAACAGCAAACAAACCATAGAGATATAACTTGAAACTGCTTTATTGTGTCAAGTTTCAAAGAGCTAGCACAAACCGTGTTTGATTTAGAGTTCCAAATATATGTATCCCTATAGGAGAAAACAGAGTGAAACCTAAAAATGAAAACGGTTATTGCAAACGAAAGGTGTAACCTAGAAGAACGAAATTTGGTGAGCCAAGTGGTTTTGTTGTACTGATTATTACCTGAAGAAATCATCAAGATTGGGTGAAAAAATGTTTGCTGAGATTTCAGGAAACTCGTAGTTTTTTGGAAGCTTGGCAACCCCTTTCCATGAAAGTGATTTACGCCAGTCTCTGCTTATGGCTACATCAACAGCAAAAAAAGCATAGAGATAGAACGTGAAACTGCTTTATTGTGTCAAGTTTCAAAGAGCTAGCACAAACCGTGTTTTATTTAGAGTTCCAAATACATGTATCCCTGTAGGAGAAAACAGAGTGAAACCTAAAAATGAAAACGTTTACTGCAAACGAATGGTTTAACCCAGAAGAACATAATTTGGTGAGCCAAGTGGTTTTGGTGTACTGATCATTACCTGAAAGAATCATCAAGATTGGGTGAAAAAATGTTTGCTGAGATTTCAGGCAACTCGTAGTTTTTTGGAAGCTTGGCAACCCCTTTTCATGAAAGTGATTTTCGCCAGTCTCTGCTTAGGGCTACATCAACAGCAAACAAAGCATAGAGATAGAACTTGTAACTGCTTTATTGTGTCAAGTTTCAAAGAGCTAGCACAAACCGTGTTTGATTTAGAGTTAAAAATACATGTATCCCTATAGGAGAAAAGAGAATGAAACCTAAAAATGTAAACGGATACTGCAAACGAACGGTTTAACCAAGAAGAACGAAATTTGGTGAGCCAAGTGGTTTTGGTGTACTGATCATTACCTGAAAGAATCATCAAGATTGGGTGAAAAAATGTTTGCTGAGATTTCAGGCAACTCGTAGTTTTTTGGAAGCTTGGCAACCCCTTTCCATGAAAGAGATTTTCGCCAGTCTCTGATTAGGGATACATCAACAGCAAACAAAGCATAGAGATAGAACTTGAAACTGCTTTATTGTGTCAAGTTTCAAAGAGCTAGCACAAACCGTGTTTGCTTTAGAGTTCCAAATACATATATCCCTACAGGAGAAAACAGAGTGAAACATAAAAATGAAAACGGTTACTGCAAACGAACGGTTTAACCTAGAAGAACGAAATTTGGTGAGCCAAGTGGTTTTGGTGTACTGATCATTACCTGAAAGAATCATCAAGATTGGTTGAAAAAATGTTTGCTGAGATTTCAGGCAACTCGTAGTTTTTTGGAAGCTTGGCAACCCCTTTCCATGAAAGTGATTTTCGCCAGTCTCTGCTTAGGGCTACATCAATAGCAAACAAAGCATAGAGATAGAACTTGAAACTGCTTTATTGTGTCAAGTTTCAAAGAGCTAGCAAAAACCGTGTTTGTTTTAGAGTTCCAAATACATGTATTTCTATAGGAGAAAACAGAGTGAAACCTAAAAATGAAAACGGTTACTGCAAACGAACGGTTTAACCTAGAAGAACGAAATTTGGTGAGCCAAGTGGTTTTGGTGTACTGATCATTACCTGAAAGAATCATCAAGATTGGGTGAAAAAATGTTTGCTGAGATTTCAGGCAACTCGTAGTTTTTTGGAAGCTTGGCAACCCCTTTCCATGAAAGAGATTTTCGCCAGTCTCTGATTAGGGATACATCAACAGCAAACAAAGCATAGAGATAGAACTTGAAACTGCTTTATTGTGTCAAGTTTCAAAGAGCTAGCACAAACCGTGTTTGTTTTAGAGTTCCAAATACATATATCCCTACAGGAGAAAACAGAGTGAAACATAAAAATGAAAACGGTTACTGCAAACGAACGGTTTAACCTAGAAGAACGAAATTTGGTGAGCCAAGTGGTTTTGGTGTACTGATCATTACCTGAAAGAATCATCAAGATTGGTTGAAAAAATGTTTGCTGAGATTTCAGGCAACTCGTAGTTTTTTGGAAGCTTGGCAACCCCTTTCCATGAAAGTGATTTTTGCCAGTCTCTGCTTAGGGCTACATCAATAGCAAACAAAGCATAGAGATAGAACTTGAAACTGCTTTATTGTGTCAAGTTTCAAAGAGCTAGAAAAACCGTGTTTGTTTTAGAGTTCCAAATACATGTATTTCTATAGGAGAAAACAGAGTGAAACCTAAAAATGAAAACGGTTACTGCAAACGAACGGTTTAACCTAGAAGAACGAAATTTGGTGAGCCAAGTGGTTTTGGTGTACTGATCATTACCTCAAAGAATCATCAAGATTGGGTGAAAAAATGTTTGCTGAGATTTCAGGCAACTCGTAGTTTTTTGGAAGCTTGGCAACCCCTTTCCATGAAAGAGATTTTCGCCAGTCTCTGATTAGGGATACATCAACAGCAAACAAAGCATAGAGATAGAACTTGAAACTGCTTTATTGTGTCAAGTTTCAAAGAGCTAGCACAAACCGTGTTTGTTTTAGAGTTCCAAATACATATATCCCTACAGGAGAAAACAGAGTGAAACATAAAAATGAAAACGGTTACTGCAAACGAACGGTTTAACCTAGAAGAACGAAATTTGGTGAGCCAAGTGGTTTTGGTGTACTGATCATTACCTGAAAGAATCATCAAGATTGGTTGAAAAAATGTTTGCTGAGATTTCAGGCAACTCGTAGTTTTTTGGAAGCTTGGCAACCCCTTTCCATGAAAGTGATTTTTGCCAGTCTCTGCTTAGGGCTACATCAATAGCAAACAAAGCATAGAGATAGAACTTGAAACTGCTTTATTGTGTCAAGTTTCAAAGAGCTAGCAAAAACCGTGTTTGTTTTAGAGTTCCAAATACATGTATTTCTATAGGAGAAAACAGAGTGAAACCTAAAAATGAAAACGGTTACTGCAAACGAACGGTTTAACCTAGAAGAACGAAATTTTGTGAGCCAAGTGGTTTTGGTGTACTGATCATTACCTGAAAGAATCATCAAGATTGGGTGAAAAAATGTTTGCTGAGATTTCAGGCAACTCGTAGTTTTTTGGGAGCTTGGCAACCCCTTTCCATGAAAGTGATTTTCGCCAGTCTCTGCTTAGGGCTACATCAACAGCAAACAAACCATAGAGAGAGAACTTGAAACTGATTTATTGTGTCAAGTTTCAAAGAGCTAGCACAAACCGTGTTTGATTTAGAGTTCCAAATACATATATCCCTACAGGAGAAAACAGAGTGAAACATAAAAATGAAAACGGTTACTGCAAACGAACGGTTTAACCTAGAAGAACGAAATTTGGTGAGCCAAGTGGTTTTGGTGTACTGATCATTACCTGAAAGAATCATCAAGATTGGTTGAAAAAATGTTTGCTGAGATTTCAGGCAACTCGTAGTTTTTTGGAAGCTTGGCAACCCCTTTCCATGAAAGTGATTTTTGCCAGTCTCTGCTTAGGGCTACATCAATAGCAAACAAAGCATAGAGATAGAACTTGAAACTGCTTTATTGTGTCAAGTTTCAAAGAGCTAGCAAAAACCGTGTTTGTTTTAGAGTTCCAAATACATGTATTTCTATAGGAGAAAACAGAGTGAAACCTAAAAATGAAAACGGTTACTGCAAACGAACGGTTTAACCTAGAAGAACGAAATTTTGTGAGCCAAGTGGTTTTGGTGTACTGATCATTACCTGAAAGAATCATCAAGATTGGGTGAAAAAATGTTTGCTGAGATTTCAGGCAACTCGTAGTTTTTTGGGAGCTTGGCAACCCCTTTCCATGAAAGTGATTTTCGCCAGTCTCTGCTTAGGGCTACATCAACAGCAAACAAACCATAGAGAGAGAACTTGAAACTGATTTATTGTGTCAAGTTTCAAAGAGCTAGCACAAACCGTGTTTGATTTAGAGTTCCAAATACATGTATCCCTATAGGAGAAAACAGAGTGAAACCTAAAAATGAAAACGGTTACTGCAAACGAACGGTTTAACCTTGAAGAACGAAATTTGGTGAGCCAAGTCGTTTTGGTGTACTGATCATTACCTGAAAGAATCATCAAGATTGGGTGAAAAAATGTTTGCTTAGATTTCAGGCAACTCGTAGTTTTTTGGAAGCTTGGCAACCCCTTTCCATGAAAGTGATTTTCGCCAGTCTCTGCTTAGGGCTACATCAACAGCAAACAAAGCATAGAGATAGAACTTGAAACTGCTCTATTGTGTCATGTTTCAAAGAGCTAGCACAAACCGTGTTTGATTTAGAGTTCCAAATACATGTATTCCTATAGGAGAAAACAGAGTGAAACCTAAAAATGAAAACGGTTACTGCAAACGAACGGTTTAACCTAGAAGAACGAAATTTGGTGAGCCAAGTGGTTTTGGTGTACTGATCATTACCTGAAAGAATCATCAAGTTTGGGTGAAAAAATGTTTGCTGAGATTTCAGGAAACTCGTAGTTTTTTGGAAGCTTGGCAACCCCTTTCCATGAAAGTGGTTTTCGCGAGTCTCTGCTTAGGGCTACATCAACAGCAAACAAACCATAGAGATAGAACTTGAAACTGCTTTATTGTGTCAAGTTTCAAAGAGCTAGCACAAACCGTGTTTGATTTAGAGTTCCAAATACATGTATCCCTATAGGAGAAAACAGATTGAAACCTAAAAATGAAAACGGTTATTGCAAACGAACGGTGTAACCTAGAAGAACGAAATTTGGTGAGCCAAGTGGTTTGGGTGTCCTGATCATTACCTGAAGAAATCATCAAGATTGGGTGAAATAATGTTTACTGAGATTTCAGGCAACTCGTAGTTTTTTGGAAGCTTGGCAACCCCTTTCCATGAAAGTGATTTTCGCCAGTCTCTGCTTAGGGCTACATCAACAGCAAACAAACCATAGAGATAGAACTTGAAACTGCTTTATTGTGTCAAGTTTCAAAGAGCTAGCACAAACCGTGTTTGATTTAGAGTTCCAAATACATGTATCCCTATAGGAGAAAACAGAGTGAAACCTAAAAATGAAAACGGTTACTGCAAAAGAACGGTGTAACCTAGAAGAACGAAATTTGGTGAGCCAAGTGGTTTTGGTGTACTGATCATTACCTGAAAAAATCATCAAGATTGGGTGAAAAAATGTTTGATGAGATTTCAGGCAACTCGTAGTTTTTTGGAAGCTTGGCAATCCCTTTCCATGAAAGTGATTTTCGCCTGTCTCTGCTTAGGGCTACATCAACAGCAAACAAAGCATAGAGATAGAACTTGAAACTGCTTTATTGTGTCATGTTTCAAAGAGCTAGCACAAACCGTTTTTATATTTAGAGTTCCAAATTCATGTATCCCTATAGGAGAAAACAGAGTGAAACCTAAAAATGAAAACGGTTACTGCAAACGAACGGTTTAACCTAGAAGAACGAAATTTGGTGAGCCAAGTGGTTTTGGTGTACTGATCATTACCTGAAAGAATCATCAAGATTGGGTGAAAATATGTTTGCTGAGATTTCAGGCAACTCGTAGTTTTTTGGAAGCTTGGCAACCTTTTTCCATGAAAGTGATTTTCGTCAGTCTCTGCTTAGGGCTACATCAACAGCAAACAAAGCATAGAGATATAATTTGAAACTGCTTTATTGTGTCAAGTTTCAAAGAGCTAGCACAAACCGTGTTTGATTTAGAGTTCCAAATACATGTATCCCTATAGGAGAAAAGAGAGTGAAACCTAAAAATGAAAACGGTTACTTCAAACGAACGGTTTAACCTAGAAGAACGAAATTTGGTGAGCCAAGTGGTTTTGGTGTACTGATCATTACCTGAAAGAATCATCAAGATTGGTTGAAAAAATGTTTGCTGAGATTCAGGCAACTCGTAGTTTTTTGGAAGCTTGGCAGCCCTTTCCATGAAAGTGATTCTCGCCAGTCTCTGCTTAGGGCTACATCAACTAGCAAACAAAGCCATAGAGATAGAACTTGAAACTGCTTTATTGTGTCAAGTTTCAAAGAGCTAGCACAAACCGTGTTTGATTTAGAGTTCCAAATACATGTATCCCTATAGGAGAAAACAGAGTGAAACCTCAAAATGAAACCGGTTACTGCCAACGAACGGTTTAACCTAGAAGAACGAAATTTGGTGAGCCAAGTGGTTTTGGTGTACTGATCATTACCTGAAAGAATCATCAAGATTGGTTGAAAAAATGTTTGCTAAGATTTCAGGCAACTCGTAGTTTTTTGGAAGCTTGGCAACCCCTTTCCATGAAAGTGATTTTCGCCAGTCTCTGCTTAGGGCTACATCAATAGCAAACAAAGCATAGAGATAGAACTGGAAACTGATTTATTGTGTCAAGTTTCAAAGAGCTAGCACAAACCGTGTTTGATTTAGAGTTCCAAATACATGTATCCCTATAGGAGAAAACAGAGTGAAACCTAAAAATGAAAACGGTTACTGCAAACGAACGATTTAACCTAGAAGAACGAAATTTTGTGAGCCAAGAGGTTTTGGTGTACTGATCATTACCTGAAAGAATCATCAAGATTGGGTGAAAAAATATTTGCTGAGATTTCAGGCAACTCGTAGTTTTTTTGAAGCTTGGCAACCCCTTTCCATGAAAGTGATTTTCGCGAGTCTCTGCTTAGGGCTACATCAACAGCAAACAAACCATAGAGATAGAACTTGAAACTGCTTTATTGTGTCAAGTTTCAAAGAGCTAGCACAAACCGTGTTTGATTTAGAGTTCCAAATACATGTATCCCTATAGGAGAAAACAGAGTGAAACCTAAAAATGAAAACGGTTACTGCAAACGAACAGTTTAACCTAGAAGAACGAAATTTGGTGAGCCAAGTGGTTTTGGTGTACTGATCATTACCTGAAGAAATCATCAAGATTGGGTGAAATAATGTTTGCTGAGATTTCAGGCAACTCGTAGATTTTTGGAAGCTTGGCAACCCCTTTACATGAAAGTGATTTTCGCCAGTCACTGCGTAGGGCTACATCAACAGCAAACAAACCATAGAGATAGAACTTGAAACTGCTTTATTGTGTCAAGCTTCAAAGAGCTAGCACAAACCGTGTTTCATTTAGAGTTCCAAATACATGTATCCCTATAGGAGAAAACAGAGTGAAACCTAAAAATGAAAACGGTTACTGCAAACGAGCGGTTTAACCTAGAAGAACGAAATTTGGTGAGCCAAGTGGTTTTGGTGTGCTGATCATTACCTGAAAGAATCATCAACATTGGGTGAAAAAATGTTGGCTGAGATTTCAGGCAACTCGTAGTTTTTTGGAAGCTTGGCAACCCCTTTCCATGAAAGTGATTTTCGCCAGTCTCTGATTAGGGCTACATAAACAGCAAACAAACCATAGAGATAGAACTGAAAACTGCTTTATTGTGTCAAGTTTCAAAGAGCTACCACAAAACCGTGTTTGATTTAGAGTTCCAAATACATGTATCCCTATAGGAGAAAACAGAGTGAAACCTAAAAATCAAAACGGTTACAGCAAACGAACGGTTTAAACTAGAAGAACGAAATTTGGTAAGCCAAGTGGTTTTGGTGTTCTGATCATTACCTGAAAGAATCATCAAGATTGGGTGAAAAATGTTTGCTGAGATTTCAGGCAACTCGTAGTTTTTTTGGAAGCTTGGCAACCCCTTTCCATGAAAGTGATTTTCGCCAGGATCTGCTTAGGGCTACATGAACAGCAAACAAAGCATAGAGATAGAACTTGAAACTGCTTTATTGTGTCAAGTTTCAAAGAGCTAGCACAAACCGTGTTTGTTTTAGAGTTCCAAATACATGTATCCCTATAGGAGAAAACAGAGTGAAACCTAAAAATGAAAACGGTTACTGCAAATGAACGGTTTAACCTAGAAGAACGAAATTTGGTGAGCCAAGTGGTTTTGGTGTATGGATCATTACCTGAAAGAATCATCAAGATTGGTTGAGAATATGTTTGCTGAGATTTCAGGCAACTCGTAGTTTTTTGGAAGCTCGGCAACCCCTTTCCATGAAAGTGATTTATGCCAGTCTCTGCTTAGGGCTACATCAACAGCAAACAAAGCATAGAGATAGAACTTGAAACTGCTTTATTGTGTCAAGTTTCAAAGAGCTAGCACAAACCGTGTTTGATTTAGAGTTCCAAATACATGTATCCCTATAGGAGAAAACAGAGTGAAACGTAAAAATGAAAACGGTTACTGCAAACGAACGGTTTAACCTAGAAGACCGAAATTTGGTGAGCCAAGTGGTTTTGGTGTACTGATCATTACCTGAAAGAATCATCAAGATGGGTGAAAAAATGTTTGCTGAGATTTCAGGCAACTCGTAGTTTTTTGGAAGTTTGGCAACCCCTTTCCATGAAAGTGATTTTCGCCAGGATCTACTTAGGGCTACATGAACAGCAAACAAAGCATAGAGAGAGAACTTGAAACTGCTTTATTGTGTCAAGTTTCAAAGAGCTAGCACAAACCGTGTTTGTTTTAGAGTTCCAAATACATGTATCCCTATAGGAGAAAACAGAGTGAAACCTAAAAATGAAAACGGTTACTGCAAACGAACAGTTTAACCTAGAAGAACGAAATTTGGTGAGCCAAGTGGTTTTGGGGTACTGATCATTACCTGAAAGAATCATCAAGATTGGGTGAAAAAATGTTTGCTGAGATTTCAGGCAACTCGTAGTTTTTTGGAAGCTTGGCAACCTTTTTCCATGAAAGTGATTTTCGTCAATCTCTGCTTAGGGCTACATCAACAGCAAACAAAGCATAGAGATAGAATTTGAAACTGCTTTATTGTGTCAAGTTTCAAAGAGCTAGCACAAACCGTGTTTGATTTAGAGTTCCAAATACATGTATCCCTATAGGAGAAAACAGAGTGAAACCTAAAAATGTAAACGGTTACTGCAAACGAACGGTTTAACCTAGAAGAACGAAATTTTGTGAGCCAAGTGGTTTTGTTGTACTGATCATTACCTGAAAGAATCATCAAGATTGGGTGAAAAAATATTTGCTGAGATTTCAGGCAACTCCTAGTTTTTTGGAAGCTTGGCAACCCCTTTACATGAAAGTGATTTTCGCCAGTCACTGCGTAGGGCTACATCAACAGCAAACAAACCATAGAGATAGAACTTGAAACTGCTTTATTGTGTCAAGTTTCAAAGAGCTAGCACAAACCGTGTTTCATTTAGAGTTCCAAATACATGTATCCCTATAGGAGAAAACAGAGTGAAACCTAAAAATGAAAACGGTTACTGCAAACGAGCGGTTTAACCTAGAAGAACGAAATTTGGTGAGCCAAGTGGTTTTGGTGTGCTGATCATTACCTGAAAGAATCATCAAGATTGGGTGAAAAAATGTTGGCTGAGATTTCAGGCAACTCGTAGTTTTTTGGAAGCTTGGCAACCCCTTTCCATGAAAGTGATTTTCGCCAGTCTCTGATTAGGGCTACATAAACAGCAAACAAACCATAGAGATAGAACTGAAAACTGCTTTATTGTGTCAAGTTTCAAAGAGCTACCACAAACCGTGTTTGATTTAGAGTTCCAAATACATGTATCCCTATAGGAGAAAACAGAGTGAAACCTAAAAATCAAAACGGTTACAGCAAACGAACGGTTTTAACCTAGAAGAACGAAATTTGGTAAGCCAAGTGGTTTTGGTGTTCTGATCATTACCTGAAAGAATCATCAAGATTGGGTGAAAAAATGTTTGCTGAGATTTCAGGCAACTCGTAGTTTTTTGGAAGCTTGGCAACCCCTTTCCATGAAAGTGATTTTCGCCAGGATCTGCTTAGGGCTACATGAACAGCAAACAAAGCATAGAGATAGAACTTGAAACTGCTTTATTGTGTCAAGTTTCAAAGAGCTAGCACAAACCGTGTTTGTTTTAGAGTTCCAAATACATGTATCCCTATAGGAGAAAACAGAGTGAAACCTAAAAATGAAAACGGTTACTGCAAACGAACGGTTTAACCTAGAAGAACGAAATTTGGTGAGCCAAGTGGTTTTGGTGTATGGATCATTACCTGAAAGAATCATCAAGATTGGTTGAGAATATGTTTGCTGAGATTTCAGGCAACTCGTAGTTTTTTGGAAGCTCGGCAACCCCTTTCCATGAAAGTGATTTATGCCAGTCTCTGCTTAGGGCTACATCAACAGCAAACAAAGCATAGAGATAGAACTTGAAACTGCTTTATTGTGTCAAGTTTCAAAGAGCTAGCACAAACCGTGTTTGATTTAGAGTTCCAAATACATGTATCCCTATAGGAGAAAACAGAGTGAAACGTAAAAATGAAAACGGTTACTGCAAACGAACGGTTTAACCTAGAAGACCGAAATTTGGTGAGCCAAGTGGTTTTGGTGTACTGATCATTACCTGAAAGAATCATCAAGATGGGTGAAAAAATGTTTGCTGAGATTTCAGGCAACTCGTAGTTTTTTGGAAGTTTGGCAACCCCTTTCCATGAAAGTGATTTTCGTCAGTCTCTGCTTAGGGCTACATCAACAGCAAACAAACCATAGAGATAGAACTTGAAACTGCTTTATTGTGTCAAGTTTCAAAGAGCTAGCACAAACCGTGTTTGATTTAGAGTTCCAAATACATGTATCCCTATAGGAGAAAACAGAGTGAAACCTAAAAATGAAAACGGTTACTGCAAACGAACGGTTTAACCTTGAAGAACGAAATTTGGTGAGCCAAGTGGTTTTGGTGTGCTGATCATTACCTGAAAGAATCATCAAGATTGGGTGAAAAAATGTTGGCTGAGATTTCAGGCAACTTGTAGTTTTTTGGAAGCTTGGCAACCCCTATTCCATGAAAGTGATTTTCTCCAGTCCCTGATTAGGGCTACATCAACAGCAAACAAACCATAGAGATAGAACTGGAAACTGCTTTATTGTGTCAAGTTTCAAAGAGCTAGCACAAACCGTGTTTGATTTAGAGTTCCAAATACATGTATCCCTATAGGAGAAAACAGAGTGAAACCTAAAAATGAAAACGGTTACTGCAAACGAACGGTTTAACCTAGAAGAACGAAATTTGGTGAGCCAAGTGGTTTTGGTGTACTGATCATTACCTGAAAGAATCATCAAGATTGGTTGAGAATATGTTTGCTGAGATTTCAGGCAACTCGTAGTTTTTTGGAAGCTCGGCAACCCCTTTCCATGAAAGTGATTTATGCCAGTCTCTGCTTAGGGCTACATCAACAGCAAACAAAGCATAGAGATAGAACTTGAAACTGCTTTATTGTGTCAAGTTTCAAAGAGCTAGCACAAACCGTGTTTGATTTAGAGTTCCAAATACATGTATCCCTATAGGAGAAAACAGAGTGAAACGTAAAAATGAAAACGGTTACTGCAAACGAACGGTTTAACCTAGAAGACCGAAATTTGGTGAGCCAAGTGGTTTTGGTGTACTGATCATTACCTGAAAGAATCATCAAGATGGGTGAAAAAATGTTTGCTGAGATTTCAGGCAACTCGTAGTTTTTTGGAAGTTTGGCAACCCCTTTCCATGAAAGTGACTTTCGTCAGTCTCTGCTAAGGGCTACATCAACAGCAAACAAACCATAGAGATAGAACTTGAAACTGCTTTATTGTGTCAAGTTTCAAAGAGCTAGCACAAACCGTGTTTGATTTAGAGTTCCAAATACATGTATCCCTATAGGAGAAAACAGAGTGAAACCTAAAAATGAAAACGGTTACTGCAAACGAACGGTTTAACCTTGAAGAACGAAATTTGGTGAGCCAAGTGGTTTTGGTGTGCTGATCATTACCTGAAAGAATCATCAAGATTGGGTGAAAAAATGTTGGCTGAGATTTCAGGCAACTCGTAGTTTTTTGGAAGCTTGGCAACCCCTATTCCATGAAAGTGATTTTCTCCAGTCCCTGATTAGGGCTACATCAACAGCAAACAAACCATAGAGATAGAACTGGAAACTGCTTTATTGTGTCAAGTTTCAAAGAGCTAGCACAAACCGTGTTTGATTTAGAGTTCCAAATACATGTATCCCTATAGGAGAAAACAGAGTGAAACCTAAAAATGAAAACGGTTACTGCAAACGAACGGTTTAACCTAGAAGAACGAAATTTGGTGAGCCAAGTGGTTTTGGTGTACTGATCATTACCTGAAAGAATCATCAAGATTGGGTGAAAAAATGTTTGCTGAGATTTCAGGCAACTGGTAGTTTTGTGGACGCTTTGCAACCCCTTTTCATGAAAGTGATTTTCGCCAGTCTCTGCTTAGGGCTACATCAACAGCAAACAAAGCATAGAGATAGAACTTGAAACTGCTTTATTGTGTCAAGTTTCAAATAGCTAGCACAAACCGTGTTTGATATAGAGTTCCAAATACATGTATCCCTATAGGAGAAAACAGAGTGAAACCTAAAAATGAAAACGGTTACTGCAAACGAACGGTTTAACCTAGAAGAACGAAATTTGGTGAGACAAGTGGTTTTGTTGTACTGATCATTACCTGAAAGAATCATCAAGATTGGGTGAAAAAATGTTTGCTGAGATTTCAGGCAACTCGTAGTTTTTTGGAAGCTTGGCAACCCCTTTCCATGAAAATGATTGTCGCCAGTCTCTGCTAAGGGCTACATCAACAGCAAACAAAGCATAGAGATAGAACTTGAAACTGCTTTATTGTGTCAAGTTTCAAAGAGCTAGCACAAACCGTGTTTCATTTAGAGTTCCAAATACATGTATCCCTATAGGAGAAAACAGAGTGAAACCTAAAAATGAAAACGGTTACTGCAAACGAACGGTTTAACCTAGAAGAACGAAATTTGGTGAGCCAAGTGGTTTTGGTGTGCTGATCATTACCTGAAAGAATCATCAAGATTGGGTGAAAAAATGTTGGCTGAGATTTCAGGCAACTCGTAGTTTTTTGGAAGCTTGGCAACCCCTTTCCATGAAAGTGATTTTCGCCAGTCTCTGATTAGGGCTACATAAACAGCAAACAAACCATAGAGATAGAACTGAAAACTGCTTTATTGTGTCAAGTTTCAAAGAGCTACCACAAACCGTGTTTGATTTAGAGTTCCAAATACATGTATCCCTATAGGAGAAAACAGAGTGAAACCTAAAAATCAAAACGGTTACAGCAAATGAACGGTTTAACCTAGAAGAACGAAATTTGGTAAGCCAAGTGGTTTTGGTGTTCTGATCATTACCTGAAAGAATCATCAAGATTGGGTGAAAAAAATGTTTGCTGAGATTTCAGGCAACTCGTAGTTTTTTGGAAGCTTGGCAACCCCTTTCCATGAAAGTGATTTTCGCCAGGATCTGCTTAGGGCTACATCAACAGCAAACAAAGCATAGAGATAGAACTTGAAACTGCTTTATTGTGTCAAGTTTCAAAGAGCTAGCACAAACCGTGTTGGTTTTAGAGTTCCAAATACATGTATCCCTATAGGAGAAAACAGAGTGAAACGTAAAAATGAAAACGGTTACTGCAAACGAACGGTTTAACCTAGAAGACCGAAATTTGGTGAGCCAAGTGGTTTTGGTGTACTGATCATTACCTGAAAGAATCATCAAGATGGGTGAAAAAATGTTTGCTGAGATTTCAGGCAACTTGTAGTTTTTTGGAAGTTTGGCAACCCCTTTCCATGAAAGTGATTTTCGTCAGTCTCTGCTTAGGGCTACATCAACAGCAAACAAAGCATAGAGATAGAATTTGAAACTGCTTTATTGTGTCAAGTTTCAAAGAGCTAGCACAAACCGTGTTTGATTTAGAGTTCCAAATACATGTATCCCTATAGGAGAAAACAGAGTGAAACCTAAAAATGTAAACGGTTACTGCAAACGAACGGTTTAACCTAGAAGAACGAAATTTTGTGAGCCAAGTGGTTTTGTTGTACTGATCATTACCTGAAAGAATCATCAAGATTGGGTAAAAAATATTTGCTGAGATTTCAGGCAACTCCTAGTTTTTTGGAAGCTTGGCAACCCCTTTCCATGAAAGTGATTTTCGCGAGTCTCTGCTTAGGGCTACATCAACAGCAAACAAACCATAGAGATAGAACTTGAAACTGCTTTATTGTGTCAAGTTTCAAAGAGCTAGCACAAACCGTGTTTGATTTAGAGTTCCAAATACATGTATCCCTATAGGAGAAAACAGAGTGAAACCTAAAAATGAAAACGGTTACTGCAAACGAACGGTTTAACCTTGAAGAACGAAATTTGGTGAGCCAAGTGGTTTTGGTGTGCTGATCATTACCTGAAAGAATCATCAAGATTGGGTGAAAAAATGTTGGCTGAGATTTCAGGCAACTCGTAGTTTTTTGGAAGCTTGGCAACCCCTATTCCATGAAAGTGATTTTCTCCAGTCCCTGATTAGGGCTACATCAACAGCAAACAAACCATAGAGATAGAACTGGAAACTGCTTTATTGTGTCAAGTTTCAAAGAGCTAGCACAAACCGTGTTTGATTTAGAGTTCCAAATACATGTATCCCTATAGGAGAAAACAGAGTGAAACCTAAAAATGAAAACGGTTACTGCAAACGAACGGTTTAACCTAGAAGAACGAAATTTGGTGAGCCAAGTGGTTTTGGTGTACTGATCATTACCTGAAAGAATCATCAAGATTGGGTGAAAAAATGTTTGCTGAGATTTCAGGCAACTGGTAGTTTTGTGGACGCTTTGCAACCCCTTTTCATGAAAGTGATTTTCGCCAGTCTCTGCTTAGGGCTACATCAACAGCAAACAAAGCATAGAAATAGAACTTGAAACTGCTTTATTGTGTCAAGTTTCAAATAGCTAGCACAAACCGTGTTTGATATAGAGTTCCAAATACATGTATCCCTATAGGAGAAAACAGAGTGAAACCTAAAAATGAAAACGGTTACTGCAAACGAACGGTTTAACCTACAAGAACGAAATTTGGTGAGCCAAGTGGTTTTGGTGTACTGATCATTACCTGAAAGAATCATCAAGATTGGGTGAAAAAATGTTTGCTGAGATTTCAGGCAACTCGTAGTTTTTTGGAAGCCTGGCAACCCCTTTCAATAAAAGTGATTTTCGCCAGTCTCTGCTTAGGGCTACATCAACAGCAAACACAGCATAGAGATAGAACTGGAATCTGCTTCATTGTGTCAAGTTTCAAAGAGCTAGCACAAACCGTGTTTGATTTAGAGTTCCAAATACATGTATTCCTATAGGAGAAAACAGAGTGAAACCTAAAAATGAAAACGGTTACTGCAAACGAACGGTTTAACCTACAAGAACGAAATTTGGTGAGCCAAGTGGTTTTGGTGTATGGATCATTACCTGAAAGAATCATCAAGATTGGTTGAGAATATGTTTGCTGAGATTTCAGGTAACTCGTAGTTTTTTGGAAGCTCGGCAACCCCTTTCCATGAAAGTGATTTATGCCAGTCTCTGCTTAGGGCTACATCAACAGCAAACAAAGCATAGAGATAGAACTTGAAACTGCTTTATTGTGTCAAGTTTCAAAGAGCTAGCACAAACCGTGTTTGATTTAGAGTTCCAAATACATGTATCCCTATAGGAGAAAACAGAGTGAAACGTAAAAATGAAAACGGTTACTGCAAACGAACGGTTTAACCTAGAAGACCGAAATTTGGTGAGCCAAGTGGTTTTGGTGTACTGATCATTACCTGAAAGAATCATCAAGATGGGTGAAAAAATGTTTGCTGAGATTTCAGGCAACTCGTAGTTTTTTGGAAGTTTGGCAACCCCTTTCCATGAAAGTGACTTTCGTCAGTCTCTGCTTAGGGCTACATCAACAGCAAACAAACCATAGAGATAGAACTTGAAACTGCTTTATTGTGTCAAGTTTCAAAGAGCTAGCACAAACCTTGTTTGATTTAGAGTTCCAAATACATGTATCCCTATAGGAGAAAACAGAGTGAAACCTAAAAATGAAAACGGTTACTGCAAACGAACGGTTTAACCTTGAAGAACGAAATTTGGTGAGCCAAGTGGTTTTGGTGTGCTGATCATTACCTGAAAGAATCATCAAGATTGGGAGAAAAAATGTTGGCTGAGATTTCAGGCAACTCGTAGTTTTTTGGAAGCTTGGCAACCCCTATTCCATGAAAGTGATTTTCTCCAGTCCCTGATTAGGGCTACATCAACAGCAAACAAACCATAGAGATAGAACTGGAAACTGCTTTATTGTGTCAAGTTTCAAAGAGCTAGCACAAACCGTGTTTGATTTAGAGTTCCAAATACATGTATCCCTATAGGAGAAAACAGAGTGAAACCTAAAAATGAAAACGGTTACTGCAAACGAACGGTTTAACCTAGAAGAACGAAATTTGGTGAGCCAAGTGGTTTTGGTGTACTGATCATTACCTGAAAGAATCATCAAGATTGGGTGAAAAAATGTTTGCTGAGATTTCAGGCAACTGGTAGTTTTGTGGACGCTTTGCAACCCCTTTTCATGAAAGTGATTTTCGCCAGTCTCTGCTTAGGGCTACATCAACAGCAAACAAAGCATAGAGATAGAACTTGAAACTGCTTTATTGTGTCAAGTTTCAAATAGCTAGCACAAACCGTGTTTGATATAGAGTTCCAAATACATGTATCCCTATAGGAGAAAACAGAGTGAAACCTAAAAATGAAAACGGTTACTGCAAACGAACGGTTTAACCTAGAAGAACGAAATTTGGTGAGCCAAGTGGTTTTGGTGTACTGATCATTACCTGAAAGAATCATCAAGATTGGGTGAAAAAATGTTTGCTGAGATTTCAGGCAACTCGTAGTTTTTTGGAAGCCTGGCAACCCCTTTCAATAAAAGTGATTTTCGCCAGTCTCTGCTTAGGGCTACATCAACAGCAAACACAGCATAGAGATAGAACTGGAATCTGCTTCATTGTGTCAAGTTTCAAAGAGCTAGCACAAACCGTGTTTGATTTAGAGTTCCAAATACATGTATTCCTATAGGAGAAAACAGAGTGAAACCTAAAAATGAAAACGGTTACTGCAAACGAACGGTTTAACCTACAAGAACGAAATTTGGTGAGCCAAGTGGTTTTGGTGTACTGATCATTACCTGAAAGAATCATCAAGATTGGGTGAAAAAATGTTTGCTGAGATTTCAGGCAACTCGTAGATTTTTGGAAGCTTGGCAATCCCTTTCCATGAAAGTGATTTTCGCCAGTCTCTGCTTAGGGCTACATCAACAGCAAACAAACCATAGAGATAGAACTTGAAACTGCTTTATTGTGTCAAGTTTCAAAGAGCTAGCACAAACCGTTTTTTATTTTTGAGTTCCAAATACATGTATCCCTATAGGAGAAAACAGAGTGAAACCTAAAAATGAAAACGGTTACTGCAAACGAACGGTTTAACCTAGAAGAACGAAATTTGGTGAGACAAGTGGTTTTGTTGTACTGATCATTACCTGAAAGAATCATCAAGATTGGGTGAAAAAATGTTTGCTGAGATTTCAGGCAACTCGTAGTTTTTTGGAAGCTTGGCAACCCCTTTCCATGAAAATGATTGTCGCCAGTCTCTGCTAAGGGCTACATCAACAGCAAACAAAGCATAGAGATAGAACTTGAAACTGCTTTATTGTGTCAAGTTTCAAAGAGCTAGCACAAACCGTGTTTCATTTAGAGTTCCAAATACATGTATCCCTATAGGAGAAAACAGAGTGAAACCTAAAAATGAAAACGGTTACTGCAAACGAACGGTTTAACCTAGAAGAACGAAATTTGGTGAGCCAAGTGGTTTTGGTGTGCTGATCATTACCTGAAAGAATCATCGAGATTGGGTGAAAAAATGTTGGCTGAGATTTCAGGCAACTCGTAGTTTTTTGGAAGCTTGGCAACCCCTTTCCATGAAAGTGATTTTCGCCAGTCTCTGATTAGGGCTACATAAACAGCAAACAAACCATAGAGATAGAACTGAAAACTGCTTTATTGTGTCAAGTTTCAAAGAGCTACCACAAACCGTGTTTGATTTAGAGTTCCAAATACATGTATCCCTATAGGAGAAAACAGAGTGAAACCTAAAAATCAAAACGGTTACAGCAAATGAACGGTTTAACCTAGAAGAACGAAATTTGGTAAGCCAAGTGGTTTTGGTGTTCTGATCATTACCTGAAAGAATCATCAAGATTGGGTGAAAAAAATGTTTGCTGAGATTTCAGGCAACTCGTAGTTTTTTGGAAGCTTGGCAACCCCTTTCCATGAAAGTGATTTTCGCCAGGATCTGCTTAGGGCTACATCAACAGCAAACAAAGCATAGAGATAGAACTTGAAACTGCTTTATTGTGTCAAGTTTCAAAGAGCTAGCACAAACCGTGTTGGTTTTAGAGTTCCAAATACATGTATCCCTATAGGAGAAAACAGAGTGAAACGTAAAAATGAAAACGGTTACTGCAAACGAACGGTTTAACCTAGAAGACCGAAATTTGGTGAGCCAAGTGGTTTTGGTGTACTGATCATTACCTGAAAGAATCATCAAGATGGGTGAAAAAATGTTTGCTGAGATTTCAGGCAACTTGTAGTTTTTTGGAAGTTTGGCAACCCCTTTCCATGAAAGTGATTTTCGTCAGTCTCTGCTTAGGGCTACATCAACAGCAAACAAAGCATAGAGATAGAATTTGAAACTGCTTTATTGTGTCAAGTTTCAAAGAGCTAGCACAAACCGTGTTTGATTTAGAGTTCCAAATACATGTATCCCTATAGGAGAAAACAGAGTGAAACCTAAAAATGTAAACGGTTACTGCAAACGAACGGTTTAACCTAGAAGAACGAAATTTTGTGAGCCAAGTGGTTTTGTTGTACTGATCATTACCTGAAAGAATCATCAAGATTGGGTAAAAAATATTTGCTGAGATTTCAGGCAACTCCTAGTTTTTTGGAAGCTTGGCAACCCCTTTCCATGAAAGTGATTTTCGCGAGTCTCTGCTTAGGGCTACATCAACAGCAAACAAACCATAGAGATAGAACTTGAAACTGCTTTATTGTGTCAAGTTTAAAAGAGCTAGCACAAACCGTGTTTGATTTAGAGTTCCAAATACATGTATCCCTATAGGAGAAAACAGAGTGAAACCTAAAAATGAAAACGGTTACTGCAAACGAACGGTTTAACCTAGAAGAACGAAATTTGGTGAGCCAAGTGGTTTTGGTGTACTGATCATTACCTGAAAGAATCATCAAGATTGGGTGAAAAAATGTTTGCTGAGATTTCAGGCAACTGGTAGTTTTGTGGACGCTTTGCAACCCCTTTTCATGAAAGTGATTTTCGCCAGTCTCTGCTTAGGGCTACATCAACAGCAAACAAAGCATAGAGATAGAACTTGAAACTGCTTTATTGTGTCAAGTTTCAAATAGCTAGCACAAACCGTGTTTGATATAGAGTTCCAAATACATGTATCCCTATAGGAGAAAACAGAGTGAAACCTAAAAATGAAAACGGTTACTGCAAACGAACGGTTTAACCTAGAAGAACGAAATTTGGTGAGCCAAGTGGTTTTGGTGTTCTGATCATTACCTGAAAGAATCATCAAGATTGGGTGAAAAAATGTTTGCTGAGATTTCAGGCAACTCGTAGTTTTTTGGAAGCTTGGCAACCCCTTTCAATAAAAGTGATTTTCGCCAGTCTCTGCTTAGGGCTACATCAACAGCAAACACAGCATAGAGATAGAACTGGAATCTGCTTCATTGTGTCAAGTTTCAAAGAGCTAGCACAAACCGTGTTTGATTTAGAGTTCCAAATACATGTATTCCTATAGGAGAAAACAGAGTGAAACCTAAAAATGAAAACGGTTACTGCAAACGAACGGTTTAACCTACAAGAACGAAATTTGGTGAGCCAAGTGGTTTTGGTGTACTGATCATTACCTGAAAGAATCATCAAGATTGGGTGAAAAAATGTTTGCTGAGATTTCAGGCAACTCGTAGATTTTTGGAAGCTTGGCAATCCCTTTCCATGAAAGTGATTTTCGCCAGTCTCTGCTTAGGGCTACATCAACAGCAAACAAACCATAGAGATAGAACTTGAAACTGCTTTATTGTGTCAAGTTTCAAAGAGCTA